>NW_006400183.1:117987-125367 GCF_000299155.1 Elephantulus edwardii | reverse complement strand
AAGGGTCCTACCGCCATACTTTTTCAATCTGTATGCAGAACAGATCATTTAGGAATCTGGACTTAATCAGGAGAAATGTGGCATCAGGATTGGAGAAAGACTCACTAACAACCTACTTCATGCAGCTGAAACAACCTTACTTGGTGAAACTGAAAAGGGCCTGAAACATTTGCTGCAGATGGCCAAGACTGTAATTTGCAATATTAATTGAAGCTCAACATCAAGAAAACAAAGATTCTCACCACTTGACCAATTGGCAGCATAATGATAGATGGAGAAGAGATTGAGATTGTTAATAATTTCAGCTTGTTCAGTTTAACAATCACCACTCTTGGCACCAGCAGTCAGGAAATCAAAAGATGAATTGCATTAGGGAAATCTGCTTTCAGGGACCTCTCCAGAGTGCTGAAGAACAATGATGTCAGTCTAGAAACTAAAGTGTGCCTGATCCAGACCATGGTCTTCACAATTACTTGTTATGCATCAGAAAGCTGGACAATGACCAAAGATGACAGAAGAAGAATCAATGCCTTTGAGTTGTGGTGCTGGAGAGGAGTATTGAACATATCATGAACTGCCAAGAGAACTAACAGGTCTGTCCTGCAGAGGGTGAAACTAAACTACTCCTTGGAGGCAAAGATTTTGAGACTCTGCCTCACATACTTTGAGCATGTAGTCTGGAGGAAACAGTTTTTGGAGAAGGATATCAGACTTGGAAGGGTTGAGGGATGGTGCAGGAGACGAAGATCCCAGATGAGATGGATTGACATAATAACTGAGGAAATGAGGGCATGTGTGTAAGAGATAGTGAGATTGGCTCAGGATAGAGCTGAGTTCAGAGCTATTGTGCATAGGGTCATTATGAGTTGTAGTGGACTCAATTGCACATAACAAAATACCATAATTGTCTTTTCGTGACTGATTTATGTCACTCTGCACAATCTGTTATAGATAGATTCATCCATGTTGTGCAGTATTTCACAAAATCTTAATTGCTTGGGGTTTTTCTTTTTTAGTGATGCATAATATTCCATTCCTTTTCTGTCATCCTTATTCATTGTCCAAGTCTCAGATGCATAGCTAGTAACCGGAAAGACTGTGGCCTGACTGAATCAGATGCAACTTAGTCCTCAAACTGGCATCACTACTCCTCAGTAATTTTAAAAGGTCCCTAACTGCAGACTTTCCCAGTGCAATGTGTCTCCTTATTTCCTGACTGCTCATACCAAGGGTAATAAGTGTGGATCCATGCAAGAGAAAGCTGCTGACAGTTTTAATCTCCTTTTGATCCATCATGACACTGCCTATTGGTCCAATGGTAAATTTTCTTGATATTGAGATGCAATCTATACTGAAGACTGCAATCCTTGATCTTCTGCAACAAGAGCTTCAAGTCCTCCTTACTTTCAGCAAGTAATGTGTCATCTGCATAACACAGGTTATTGATGAGTCTCCCTCCAATACTGATACCACATTCCTCCTCGCTCAGCCCTATGTCCTGATGATCTGTTTTGCATACAGATTGAAAAGGTATGGAGACAGAATACATCCCTGGCAGACCTCCTTCCCAATTTTGAACCATGTATTGTCTCCTTGCTCTGTTCTGATGACTGTCTCTTGGTCCAAGTATAGGTTTCACATAAGCACAATCAAATGTTCTGGGATTTGCATTCTTCTCAGAGTCAGCCATAGCTTGTTGTGATCCACACAGTCAAAAGCCTTTGTATAGTCAATGAAGCACAGATAGGCATTCCTCTGGTACGCAATGCTTTCTGCGAAGATCCATCTAACATTAACTATAATATCATTACACTTGTCAGATACCTTCATAAATAAACACTGTTATCTCAAATTTGTAGGCACCTTAAATTAACTAGATTAAAATTCCCACTCATTCTCCACACATTCTCCATAGTCTTATCCAACATCCACAAAGCAAAAAAGAAAATTACCAATAAAAGGATCATTCTGTATTTCTGTAAAAGATACCACCAATCAGCATGCAAGGGTCACTTTAAAATGCTAAAGAGCAAGGATGTCTGTTTGAAAACTAACTTGATCCAAATCATAGTATTTTCTTTTTCTTCTTTTTTTCCCTAGCCCTTTGCTAAGTATCTTCAGTTGCTCCTTCCTTGTGCATGTGAAAGTTGGACAATATAAATAAGGAAGACTGAAGAGGAGATGATGCCTTTGAATTCGTGTTGGACTATGCCATGGAGTGACAAAAGAACAATAAAAAATCTCTGTTGGACAAAGTGTAGCCAGAGTGCTTCTTAGAAGCAAAAATTCTAACATTTCATCTTTAGTGGGTGAAGAAAACGTTGTCCAAGGGTGGGTGGCATATCATGCTTGGAGAAGTGGAGAGTTGTCACCAGAACCTTAAGGAGATAGATTTACACAGTGACTGCAACAATAAGCTTAAGTGCAGTGGGAATTGTGAGGATGGTGAAAGATTGGGAAAGACTTCATTTGTTGTTCATATGGTTGCTATTAGTTGAGGAGACTCCACTATCACTTAAGAACATACCAGGAGACTTATGGGTGCTGAGGAGATGCTGGGAAGTAGGCTTCTGCTGTTGGGCATCTGTCTGCTCTGAACGCGCCTTCCACACAGGACAGCAATGCTAGCCTGAATAAGAAAAACAATTCCTTCCTCCTTAGCCCAGGTTTATCAGTTATACGGAAATACCACCTAGGAAAAGAGTCTTCAAGACAGCCTAGATAAGCTCATATAGATCACCCCCAACATGCTTTTCAAGTGCTCCTTCAGTTTGATAAGGCTATGAATTCAGCATTGACTTAGAGAGTCAGAAACAGTGTCAATTTCAGGGCTCTTTAAACACATACAGATGCTGAAATAATGTGTGGACTTTTGTTTTGAATGTTCTTTAATTCAGAGCGGTGACAGAGAATAAAGTGAAAATTGTAGCCTGTAATGGTAAAAATACGCGCTCCAATGAAAAGAGGGGAATGGTGCCTTTTTTATGCCAATCTATGTTATTACTCATATTTTAGCTAGCTAATGTTAGATGGATCTTAGCTGAAAGCAGGGAGTAGCAGAGGAATGTCTATCTGTGTTTCATTGACTATGCAAAGGTGTTTGACTGTGTGGATCATAGTAATCTGTGGCTGACTCTGAGAAGAATGGGAATCCCAGAACACTTGCTCGTGCTAATGAGAAACCTCTACTGGGGCCAAGAGGCAGTTGTCAGAACAGAGCAAGGAAACCCTGCATGGTTCAAAATTGGGAAGGGCGTATGCCAGGGATGTGTCCTGTCTCCATAACTTTTCAACCTGTATGCAGAACAGATTATCCGGGAGGCTGGGCTCTATGAGGAGAAATGTGGGGTCAAGATTGGCGGAAGATCTATCAACAATCTGCCATATGCAGATGTTACAACCCTGCTTGCTGAAACTGAGGAGGACCTGAAGTGCTTGCTGCAGAGGGTCAAGGACTGTAGCCTCCAATATGGATTGAGGCTCAATGTCAAGAAGACAAAGATTCTCACCACTGGACCAATTGGCAGCATTAGGATGGATGGTGAAGAGATTGAGATTGTTCACAGCTTCAGTTTGCTTGGCTCCACAGTCAACACTCTTGGTACTAGTAGCGAGGAAATTAGAAGATGTATTGCCATGGGAAAGTCTGCTGTTAGGGATCTCTCCCAAGTACTGAAGAGCACTGGTGTCTCTCTGTAGACTAAGGTGCATCTGATACAGACCATGGTCTTTGCTATCTCTTGTTATGCATCAGAGAGTTGGACAATGACTAAGGGGGCTAGAAGAATTGATGCCTTTGAGCTTTGGTGCTGGAGAAGAGTATTGAGGGTACTATGGACTACTAGGAAAACAAACAGATTCATCCTGGAAAGGGTCAAACCGGGCTGCTCCTCGGAGGCAAGGATTCTAAGGCTCTGTCTAACATACTTTGGACATGTTGTAAGGAGGGACAGGTCCTTGGAGAAGGACATCATGCTTGGTAGAGTGGAGGGACAGCGCAAGAGGGGAAGGCCTCCTATGAGGTGGATTGATTCAGTGACTGGGGTAATCGGGATGGGTGTATCAGAGACAGTGCGATTGGCACAGGACAGAGCAGAGTTTAGGGCTGTTGTACACAGTGTCGCTATGAGTCGCAAGCGACTGGACGGCACATAACAACAACAACAATGTTATTATTACTCATGGTCTTTTTTAAGAGAAACGAAGAAAAGACTTTTTACATTTATTTCAGCAATGCAGAATCTGCTCCATTGAGCTACGTCGCCAGAGAATTGCAGAAGAAGCTCAGAACTCTGTGGCTGCTTCCATTCACTTATTGTGCAGCATCAAGAACACAAATTTTTTTAAGATACCAAACCAGAAGTTGTTACCTTCCTACAATGTTCTTTAATGGATGGTAAAACATTTTGTTTAAAAAAGAAAGAATATCAGGAATTGATTGGCGTGATTCTCAAATCAAAATCACTGCTATATTTACATGATGAAATCATTTATCCAACATTCATTACTGCTTCAAATGTTAAGATGAGAGATAAGTTTTTTTGTTGGCTACTTGTTTCGGCCTCCAGAACCTTTTTGTTTTGGCCAAAGCCTTGAACTGTGTCTTCCGCTTAAAAACTTGCCTCACTCCGCCCGAACAGGGACTTGAACCCTGGACCCTCAGATTAAAAGTCTGATGCTCTACCGACTGAGCTATCCGGGCTTACAAATGTTGGACCTTCTGACAGTCTAGTAAAGGCAACTCTCCTGCTAATGTTTGTGTCTTCTTGTGTTTCAAACCATACTTGCATTTATAACGTGCATGCTCGTGCAGAAAACACCCGGCAGATCACACTTCCACAATCACTAAAGTACTCTCACCACATTTTTGAACCGGGATTAGAACAGTTTGCCTATCCTGTAATCAATATCGGAGAGAAAGACGGGCGATCGCCTCCTGTGTGTGGTCAATACCAGCACAATGGACAGGGGCACAGCGGTGTTGTGGGGACGGCGCGGGACAAGCAGGGTTCTGTTCTGCTGGACTTGGGTCTCTTTATGAAGGGCCCTCAACTATAACATCTAACACCCCAGCCAACCCCTTGCAGTCAAGTCCATTGCGACTCGCAGGGGCCCTCATGGCGGTCAAGTCGGAAATGAGTCCTAGCTGACCCTCTGGGGGGTTTTCAGAGGCTCTCAGTCAATTGCTCAAGAGATGGTTCATGAGAAGGCTGCTGGTGGTGTTTTGTTATTAGATGCCATCGAGTCCTTTGCTACTCAATGTTTCTGTGAACAACAGAACTGAATCCTGTCCTATCCTGTGCCATCAGCTGGAAGCTTTTGTCTAGCCTGTGTGAGCAGACACTACTATATTAAAAGCAGAGCTTTCAGAGGCCATTTTATTTTCTCTGTTCTCTTTCTGCACAGCTCTTCCACTTCCAAGTTTGAATGGGCTGTTGTGGCTGGCTACAGGCTTCCTGTTTTGGGTTAGTGACAACCGATACTTTCTCTTTTTCTTCTCACTTATCTTTCTCCTACTGGGGCCTGACCCTGGGATAGATCAACTTCTAACGCTGGAGAAGAGAATTGAACATGGTTTGGACCTCCAAGAGAACAAACAGGTGAAACCAAGCTGCTCCTCGGAGGCAAGGATTTTGAAACTCCATCTCACATACTTTGACCATGTGGCCAGGAGGGACCAGTCCCTGAAGAAGGACAACATGCTTGGGAGGGTGGAAGGACAGCATAGGAGAGGAAGACCCCGGATGAGATGGATTGACACAGTGACTAGGGTAAAAGGGGGTAGGTGTGTTGGAGACAGTGAGACTGGGTCAGGATAGGACAGAGGTCAGAGCTATTTGTACATAGATTCGCACGCACAGAACAAGAAGTAATTAGACAATGAAAAGCAATTCATTGAGCTATCGGCTTCTTTTTCTAGTAAACAAAGAAAACCCGGGAAAATAAATCATGACGGAGTGGGTTTTGTGTAGTTCCTCCTCCTCCCCGCCCCCCGAAAAAAAAAAAAGACAATATGGAGGTGCCAGGGATTGAACCAGGGACCTCGTACATGCGAAGCACGCGCTCTACCACTGAGCTACACCCCCCACCACGTGTTCACTCTTCCTTGGTGGTTGTTCTTTCAGTAAAAGATTACTGATTTCTGCTCCCGACCCCCACCCCCACTTCCCTCTACACACTGGAAAACCTTCAAGTTGGTTGGAGAGTTAAATCCATTGAATTAAATCTCACTATTTATAAAATCAATAACATATATATTGTCAAGCTACTTACCAAATAGAAGGAATTGTCTGAACAATTGTCTCCGCGTCTATATTCTTTGCACTACAGTCTACCTGCTCCGAGGTCCACCAACCAGCAGATTTGTTTAAATAAAAGCCTCCATCAAGAACAAGTAACAAGACAATCACTCGCCACCAACATATATACAAGTTACATAATAATCTCCCAAAGACTGTCTGATTTAAAAAAAAAATAATAATAATCACCCAAAGAAACCAATCAGTTGTAAAAGGAGTAAGGGTAAGAAGCAACATCCTTACTATCACATGGCCCTAATCATAAACACTTTTTATCTCACAAGAGATAAAAGCAAAGAAAAGAGGATAGAGAAGAAGGGGCCACAACACCAAGAAAAAAGAATTGCCAGAAGCGGAGTACATCCTCTGGACCTAGATTTAGGTCCTGGGAATGGTCCTCGATACCGGGGAAGGCCAGGGAATGCCAGGCCTACAGATGCTGAAGGAAACAAGGGCCTGCCTCTAGAACTGATAGCGAGAAAGCCATCTCCTAGAGTCAGAACCCTGTGTTTGGACGTTTAGTCAAGAGAAGTGTGCTTCAGGGGTGTACCATTTCTCCATACCTATTCAGTATGTATATTGAGCAAACTATTTGAGAAACTGGACTTTAAGAAGAAGAATGTGTCATCAAAATCAAAGGAAGACTCATCAACAACTTGTGTTATGTAGATGACACAATCTTGCTTCCTGAATGTGAGGAGGACTTGAAACACTTGCTACAGAAGATCAAAGACTTAAGTATGGATTACATCTCAACATCAAGAAGACAAAAATCCTGACCAATTGGCAACATCATGATAATGAAGATTGACATAATCAACTATTTCATCTTACTTGGATCTACAAACAACACCCTTAGTACTGTTGTTGTTGTTGTTGTTTTGTGCCATCGAGTCATTTGCGACTCATAGTGACCCTATGTCACTATGTGCTCAGCCCTATTGTACAACAGCCCTAAACCCTGCTCTATCCTGTGCCAATCACACTGCCTCTGACACACCCATCCCGATTACCCCAGTCACTGAATCAATCCATCTCATAGAGGGTCTTCCCCTCTTGCGCCATCCCTCCACCCTCCCAA
>NW_006400183.1:97436-117412 GCF_000299155.1 Elephantulus edwardii | reverse complement strand
GCAAGCAGGGTTGTGTCATCTGCATAATGCAGGTTGTTGATAAATCGTCCACCAATCTTGACCCCACATTTCTCCTCATAGAGCCCAGCCTCCCGGATGATCTGTTCTGCATACAGATTGAAAAGGTATGGAGACAGGACACATCCCTTAGTACTAGAAGTTAAGAAATCAAAAGATGATTTGATTAAAAAAAAATCAAAATTTTGCACTGGGAAAATTTTGCAAGGTGCTAAGGAGCAAAGATGTCGTTTTAAAGATTAAGGTGCACCTCATTCAAGCCATGATGTTTTCAGTTATTTATTATGCATCTGAAAGTTAGGCAAAAACTAAGGATAGCAGAAGAGTTGATTCCTTTGAGCTATGGTGTTAGGGAAGAGCACTGAATACTCCTTAGATTGCTAAAAGAACAACTAAATCTGTCTTGGAGAAAGCACAGCCAGAATGCTCCTTAGAGAGAAAGATGATGAAACTTTACATCTCACATCTTCAGCATCTTGTTAGGAGGATCCACTTCTTGGAAATATACATCATGTTTGGAAAGATCAGTGAAAGAGAGGAAGACGTTGGACAAAATGTATTGACATAGTAGCTGTAACAACAGGGATGGCAGAGAACATGAGGATAGGACAAAGTTCAAATCTATTTGTGATAGGGTTGCTATGAGTCTTAACTGGTTTGATGACACCTAACAACAAAAAGAGAATAAATTTTTGTTAAAGCCATCCACTGTGCTGGCTCTGTTAGACCAACATTCAGAAACTAAGGCAAAGTACTTCTTAGGCCACTGGTAGACCCTGGCTTTAGTCTAAATTGATGATTCAGCTTCACGTCTTGTTGGATCAATGCTCTGTCAGCACCCATTTCCCAGCTCATATCATTGCTCTTGTCACATCCTTCCTTCTGAATCGTCTTTAGTTTTGATCCCACCCTTATGTCTCTCTCCACAGCTTGAGGATCAAATATACACAGAATTTTTGAGAAGTGGAGGGGAAATTTCAATACCCCATAAATTTTAAATTAACTGACTTTCTTTACAGCCTGGAAGAGTCTAGAGGTCAAAACTAGAGTGAGGATGACTGAACAAGGACCAACCAAAGTTGTCAAACTCCCTTCCCTCTGAGAATCCACTGACCCTATGAGAAGGCTAGCTATAGATATAGATGTTTGGTAAAATAAAGTCAAAGCGTCCTGGAAATCATCAAAACATATCACTGGTGATCTGGAAAATGTGTAAAGTTAGTGAATAATACAAAATATGTGAGGTTGGATTGATGTGAAAGGAGAAGATTGGCTGTCTCTCGCTGGAGTACTTTGAGCTTAGTGCACATGGTTGATAATGACCACATTGAGTCCAAAGCCTTATTCTGTCTCGTTATCCACAATCCTTAGTGTAATATCAAGGAAAGTACTCTAGACAAGTCTTTAAAGACTTAAAATACTGATCATAAATATCAACTGGTGTTAAAAATGAAACCGCTCCCTAGAAGTCTAGACAATACTCCAAGACCACTGAGCATTCAGGGAGGATATTTAATGGGACTGTCATTAATCCCCCTAGAACCCCTTGTTTTTTCAAGGATTTTGCTCATTTCTGAATAGCAGATGGCAGATGCTAAACCTAAAAGTTTGTTTTTCCAAAAGGATATTTGTAGCCAAATGACTTGCTGCAGGAAGGAATCCTCATTTTTATCATAAATTAAAGACCTTGCAAGTTCCAAGAAAGGATTCAGGACTTCTAGAAACCGATGAGAGGTTTAGGACTTTCAGACCTTTTGTCTGGGGTTCTCTCATCTAAGCTATGTCTATGATAGTTTTACTTTTACTGACACTAACAATTTTCTCTGTATGTTGGCAAAGGATGTTGAATATATCATGTGTTGAGAATGTTACTTAGAAGAAGCGAGGATGGTGAAATTTCTCTCACATACTTTGGGAATGTTGTGAGGAGGAGTCAGTCACTGGAGAAAACTATCATGCTTGCTAACATAAGAATCAGTAAATTATCCTTAATGCCTGGATTGACCCAGGGACTGTAACTATGGATTTAAGTACAGCAGATTATGATGCTATCACAGGAGTAGATAAGATTTTGTTCTGTTGTACAAAGAGTTACTGTAAGTCAACTTAATGGTGCATAACAACAATAATAACAATTTTCTCCACGTGTTTTTGTGGAAACTATACCTTAAGAACTGCATTCTTCTCGGCCCCAGCTCAGGGTGAGCCGTCGCGGCCCTTCGCCCAGGGTGGGCTGCCCTCAGCCCTCTGCCCGGGGCGGGCTGCCCTTGGCCCTCGGCTCAGGGTGAGCCGTTGTGGCCCTCAGGGTGAGCTCCTCAGTCCCCAAATTGTGCCATTGTCCCCAGATTGACCCCTGGGTGGGGAAGGAGAGAAAAAAAAAAGAATGCCTAGGGTATCCAATGTTACCTAGGCCACCTTCTGCCACCCTCCCCCCCAGTAAATCTGAAAGCAACACCCTCAAAGCCCTTCTATTTGTAACTCATAAGTTTGTTCTCTCTAGGTTTGCTCCATTTCCTACAGGTAACCTTAACTCTGAGTCTTACTCCAGAATTGACCCTGAACCCAGTGCCAGTGACAAAAAGGAAATACAACTGACAGCTAAGGAAGCAAAGGAGGATGGAGCCTCTGGGTTCAACCAGCCATCCCCACTGGACCCACCTGGGAAAACACTTTGCAGTCCAGAGGGGAGCAAATGACAGGAAAAGATCTTCTACCAGAGCAAGAAGGCAAGCAGCTTTAACCCAAGAACACCAGTAAGGTGATAAAGCGTCCTCCCTTCCCCCCTTTACATCTACACCCCTGTTCAGCATGAAGAAGCCAGAGAGTCGGCATCCAATTCCCAAATCAATAAGACAGTTGGTTTAATTACCATTGGAAAATGCTTGTCATTCCTCTGTAGTATCTGATCCCCTCTGGACCCTCATCATTTCCTTCACCTGCTCCCCCCACCAACCAAACTATGCAGCTCTGCAACTGCATCCTGGCCCATCTTCACCTTTCTGCCCCCAAACTTCACCTCCTTGTACCCCCAATATGTTTTTCTCAATTAAAAAAAAAAAAAGAACTGCATTCTTCTTTTCCTCAAATTGTGGCCAAGGAAGGAATTAATCTTATTATTGCCAAGTGTGGGGATGGAGAAGCATATGAGCAAGAGATTGTTGTTGTTTGTTGTTGTTGTTGTATGCCACTGAGTCTACTACAATTTGACAAATAATAGATGCATCCCTGAGAACAACAGATCTGAACTTTGTCCAAGCCTGTGCTGTCCTCATATTCTCTGATACACGTGCGCCTACTGAGTCAGTTACTGGGCCAATCCATCTTGTGGAGGGTCTTCTTTTCCTTTGCTAACTCTCAATCTTTCCAAGTATGGTATCTTTTTCCAAGGACTGACCCCTTCTAACAACATGCCCAAAATAGGTGAGCTGAAGTTTCACCACCCTTGCCTCCTAGGAGCAGACTGGCTGCACTGTCCCCAAGATACTTTTGTTCGTTCTTTTGATAGGCCATGGGATAGCTGGTATTATTCTCCAACACCAAAACTCAAAGGCACCAATTCTTCTTCTAACATCCTTAGTCACTGCCTGACTCTCAGAAGAATAGGAAGTAATCGAAAAGACCATGGCTTGAATCAGGTGCATTCTATTCTTTAAACTGACATCTTTGCCCGTTAGTACTTTGGAGAGCTTATTGATGTCAGATTTTCCCAATGCAGCATGTCTTTAGATTCTTTAACTGCTGGTACCAATGACACTGATTGTGGATCCAAGTAAGAAGAAATCATTGATAACTTCAATTCTTCCTCTATCTATCATGATGTTTCTTACTGGATCAGTTGTTCTCTTGATACTGAGATGTAATCTTGATGTAATAAGATGTAATATTGAAGGTGGTAGTCTTTGATCTTCTGCAGCAAGTGTTTCAAGGTCACTTCACTTTCAGCAAGCGAGGTTGTGTCATCTGCATAACACAGGTTGTTGATGAGTCTTCCTCCCATCCTGAAGCCACATTCCCCTTCATAAAGTTCAGCCTCCAGAATGGTTTGCTCAGCATACAGGTTGAATTTGTCTGGATAAAGGATACAGCCCTGACACACACCTTTCTTTATTTTAAACAACTCAGAGTTCCCCTGCTCTGTTCAGACAATAGCTTGTTGGTCTGGGCATAGGTTTTACATGAGTATAATTGAGTTTTCTGAGATTGAATAGATAGTTCTTCTAATTAACACAAACACAAGCAAGAATACAAAAGAATCTCCTAGGTAAATCGTGTCGCAGAAACTTGAAGAGCGCACGCGCGGACTGCCTCAGTCTTTTTGCCTTGGTGCTTCCATCCAAGCAAGATGGATCAGCAGCAGCTCTACTGGAGTCACCCGCGAAAATTCGGCCAGGGTTCCCGCTCCTGCCGCGTGTGCTCAAACCGACACGGACTGATCCGGAAATATGGACTGAATATGTGCCGCCAGTGTTTCCGGCAGTACGCCAAGGATATCGGCTTCATCAAGTTGGACTAAGTGATCTTTCTTGGACGGCCTACCTGAGACCTCTATATGGCAAGAAACAAGATCTCCAGTTTGTACATAAAATAAAATTTCAGTTATAATAATAATAAAAAAAGAATCTTCTAAACAAACATTGCCTGAGGAGATTTTTTCCTTTCCTTCAGTCCTTTCTTTTCCTTCGATTCCTCAGTTAACCAGAGTGAGTTAGATCTTTCAACTTTCTCCTTCTTTCCCGTCCTGCTTATTCTGAGATAACTATTCTGGGAGGTTTTGGGCTTTTAAAAATTTTTTTTTTAATAGATTTCAATTCATTGTGAAGACTTGTGTTCCAGAGTAGAACAGCACTTTACAGTATCAAAGACTGTGATCTTCTAGAGACATAAGCTGAGGAACCCCGAGTGGACTCCAACCCACCTTACTAGTTAGTTAGCAAGCACTTATTTGCTCGCATATTTTTGCCATGTTGTTGTTGTGTACTGTACAGTCGATCCTGACCTATGGCAGACCCTCCGGTGGGTTTTCAGAGGCAGTTAAACACCACAGAATGAAATAAATCCAAAAGGCTTTAGACTGTAATTAATCCATTTCAAAGGCCATCTATTGGGTGATGTATGAATTGCATATAACCATGGCAGAAACTGAAAAAATAATTTTTTCCGTTTTTTAAATTAGTTTTAATGAAAGTTTACAGAAACTTAGGGTTTCCGTTCATTCATTGTTGCACTTTTCTTCCTGCCCACCCTCTCCGCCCCCAATTCACTCTTCTCTTTGAAAAGTAAAAGAAAAACTCTTTAACTTTTATGCAATACCTCCCCCTAAGTCCACTTCACTGTGCAGCCTTCATTATGGATTCCTGTTATGACAATAATACCCAATCATATATCTCTTTTAAACAGTTCTCTCTCTCATCTGTTTCAATGCATTATACATCATTCCTCCCCTTCTTCTCTGTCTTCCCTCAACTCCAATGTCAGTCCTATTTTTCAACAGCAGTCCTATGCAATATTTGTCCTTTTGTGATGGAGATATTTCACTCAACGTAATGTCCTCCAGAGTCACCCATTTTCCATAATATTTCATGAGTTCCTTATTTTTCAATGTTGCATAGTATTCCATTGTGTCAATATACTAGAGCTTCTCTATCCATTCATTTTTTTGATGGGCACTAGGTTGTTTCCAGCTCTTTGTTGTTGTGAACAAAGCTGTAATAAATATGAGTGTCCATGGAAAAAAGAGAAAGATTTTTTAAGAAAGAGAGAGAAAGTATGTGTGTGCTGGGTAGGGAAGACCAGGATGTATTGCTGAAGCACAGCATTAGAGGAGGGAAGGGGGGGGGGAACCCCACAAAAATAAAAAAGTGTAGAAGCCTAGGAAAGGGTCTGTGAAAAAGAGGATGACCCTCAATGGCTGCAATAATGCGCTTAAGCACAACAGATATTGTGATGATGGCCAGAGTCAGGCACTGTTTTCTTCTGCTGTGCATAAGTCTGCTGTGAGCAGGAGCTGACTGGACCACACTGTGTCCAGTTATCTCACTGAGGGGCACTTTTGTAAGTATGATGTCCTTCTCCAGGGACTGTTCCCCCCCTCCCCCATAACATGTCTAAAGTAAATGAGATGAAGTCTTACCGTTTCTTGCAAGGAGCTTCAGTTCTTCCAAAACATATTTGTTTGGCCTGTTGCCTATCGATGATAGGTTCAATATTCTTCACCACTACTACAGTTTGAAGGCATCAATCCTTCTTTGATCTTCCTTGTTTATTGTCCAACTTTCACATGCTTTTATAAATGCTCACTTTCTTCACTCCTTGCCATGGAGTTGGAACTGATTCATAGATGACTTTCCATTTAATGTCCAAGGCTACAAATCATATTTCTCCCTTCTAAGTGATAGTGCATTACAATAGTCAGAAACATGTAGCCTTTGGGTTAGTAACAATATACAATGATACAATATACAATGTGTGGAGGCAGCAATAAAGAGATCAAAAAAGTGTTGCATTGGACAAACCAAGTTGTCAAGAATCTCTCGAAAGTGCAAATAAACAAGAATGTCAGTTTGAAGGCTAAGTTGCACCTGACTTAAGCTATGATGTTTTCAATCCTTCATATCTTTGTCAAAGTCTGATAATAAATAAGGAAGTCCAAGGGAATCAATGTCTTTGAATTATGGTTTTGGTGACGAACACTAAATATCCCACGGATTGCCAAAAGAACAAACAAGTTTATCTTGGAGGAAGAGAAACCAGGAGCTCCTTAGAGGAAAAGATGGTGAAACTTTGTCTCACATACTTTGGGCATGTTGTCAAATTGGACCAGTCCTTAGCAAAAGACATCACGTTGGGAAAGGCAGAAGGTGAGAGAAAGAGAGGAAGATTCTCAGTAAGATGAATTAACACAGAACTATACCAATGAGCTTGAGTATGGCTGAGTCATGAGGAAGGTGCAAGCATGGCTAAGGTTTCAATCAT
The DNA here is from genome assembly GCF_000299155.1 of Elephantulus edwardii. Lineage (NCBI taxonomy): Eukaryota > Metazoa > Chordata > Mammalia > Macroscelidea > Macroscelididae > Elephantulus > Elephantulus edwardii. Next base: position 110,422 of record NW_006400183.1, on the reverse strand, counting down.
AGGGTCATTATAGTGGTAATCAACCCAATGATACCTAACAGCAACAAAAACAGTTTGTAGGACAGAGTCAGAATTTAAGAAAATCCTAGACTGGATCCCTTAATGTCATGAGAAGAATACCTGAATATCAGAAAAAAAAATAATCAGCAACTAAAGACCTCCCACTCTAATAATTCCACTCTCACTCTATTCACAGCAATTCTATGAACAACAGATCTGAACCTTGCCTGATTCTGCACCATTCTCATGACCTCTGTCCTGTTCAAGTCCATTGTGCAAGTCACTGCATCAATCTGTCTTAATGAGGGGACTTCCCTTCTTCCTATGACCCTCCACTTTTCCCAAAGGACTGGATCCCTCTGAGAACATGATCAAAATAAGTGAAACCAAGTTTCACCATCTTTGCCTCCAAGGAGAACTCAGATTGTGCTTCAAGACAGACTGTTTGTTCCTTTGGCAGTATATAGGATAGTCGGCACCCTGCTAATACCACAATTACAAGATAAAGTGCCAGAATGACCATCTCAGATCACTATTGCAGAGGGAATTTAGGTGGAGAAAGTTATTTCATCTCCAATTCTCTTCTTCTCTACTGAATATATGGCAAGAAAGAGACAAAAGACAGTACAGAACGTTATAAGAAAGAGTAGCAAGCAGACTCATAAAAAAAAATCTATGTTATGCAGATGACAAAACCTTGTTTGATCATCTGCAAAGTCAAAAGAACTTGAAACACTTGCTGCAGAAGTTCAAAAAACAGTCTTCACTGTGGATTGTGTCTCAACATCAAGATAACAAAAATCCTCATCACCAAACCAATAAGCAACATCAGGATAGATGGAGAAAAGATTGAAGTTGTCAACAATTTCTTCTTACCTGGATCCACAATCAACACCCATGGTCACAATAATCAAGATATCAAAAGATGTATTGCACTGAGAAAATCTGGTGTCAAGGATTTCTCCAGAGTGCCAGGGAACAGTGATGTTAATTTAAAGTCTAGGATGCACCTGATCCAAGCCATGGTCTTTTCAACTACTTGCTATGCTTCTGAAAATTGAACAATGAATAAGTGATACAGAAGAATGGATGCCTTTAAGTTGTAATGTTGGGGAAGAATACTGAATACCCCATGGACTGCCAAAAAACAAACAAAATATATCTTGGAGAAAGTGCAACCACTGAGATCCTAAGAAGTGAAGATAATGAAGCTCTGCCTCACATACTTTGGACATGTTGTTCGGAAAGGCCAGTCCTTGGAAAAGGATATTGTTCATAGAAAAGTGGAGGATCAGTGAGAGAGAAGAAGATACTCAATAAAGTAGATTGACACAGTGATTGTAATGATGGACATAAATATATGAGAAATGATGAAGATGACACAGGATAGAGCAAGGTTCCAATTCATTGTTCAAGGGGTTGCTATGAATGGGACTTGACTCGATGGCACCTAATGACAGTAACAACAATAAGAAGTGAAACATTGCAAGAAGAGTAGTGTGAGTGTTGATATAAAAATTTTAGGCCAACATGAAGAATAATACAAAAGAGGAATACATTTATCACAAAACCTGATCATTAGTGAAAATCATTATATTTTGCAGAAAGTCATAGATTTTTTTCAGAACTAACCCATAGCTGACGATCCAAGAGATTTTTGTGGGTCTGTTAAAGAGGCAGTGCACACTTGAGCAGTGAGAATTGTATTGCCATTATATACATTGTTTCTAGTTTATGTAGGCTGTATGTTTATTACATAATTTCTACTTTTACTAAGGGTTATATATATACTATTCTCTCAGATATTATTCTGGGTCTAAGAATATTCAATATGCCCCCATATAAATGAATTATAATAGCTTCTTCATTTTACATAATCTCAATTTAGAAAGATTTTATAGAAATGCTCCACTTCTGGATAGGGAAGAGGAGGAGGAAAATTTATATTTAAAATTATTCAACCAAATAACTTGACATTACTTAAAAGTTACCATCATTGGGTCAAGTTTAGAGTAGTTTCTGAATAAAAAAAATGTAGAAAAATTCAAATGACCTAGAAATAGTGAAGACAATGGCTGTTCTCCCACCAAGAGTCTCAAACCCAAACCTTAATCTATGCAGCTAATGCTTCCCTGTTTATGTTCCCAAAACACACACAATGACACTTTGACAAATCATTTTCTCAGCTGTACATTTTAGAAGCTTTGAAACTCATGAAGACAAGTTATTCCCCATGCAGTGTTCACCTACTCACTAAGATGCAGAGAAAGTCACAGCTCTCCATGAACAGGTGTTTTAGTGTATGTATAGTAGTGTAGGAAAGAGGAGGGGAAAAGAAAACAAAGTTTCTCAGACACACTAGGGATCAATCCCAGGACTTCATACATGCTAAGCATGCACACTGCTGCTAAGCCACATTCCCCACCTACAGATAGATGTAAAAGGTATCCTCCTATGTTATGGGGCACCTTTCTGGACTACACAGTCAGATCATGCTAAGGCAACCAGACTGTTGTTTTAAATACTATCAAACTGACTTCAACTCATAGTGACTTATGAACAATTGATCCAAACCTTGCCCTAGCCTGCCCCATCACCAGGATCTCTGATATACTCTAGCCCATACTTACAGTCATCTGTGTAAATTCACCTTTTCAAGAGTCTTCGTTTTCTCAACCTTCCAATTTCCCCAGTGTGATGACTTTTTCCAAAGCCTAGTCCTCCTGAAAACTTGTCCAAAATATGTGGGAGGAAGTGTCACCGTTTTTACCTCCAAGGATCACTCTGATTGCATTTCCTTCAAGATGGGTTTGTTTGTTCTTTTGGTAGTCCATGTGATTTTCTGTATTATTCACCAACGCCACAAGCCATCAATTCTGTCATCTTTATTCACTATCCAATTTTCAGATGCTAAGAAAGCAGTTGAAAATAACATGGCTTGGGTCACTCATATTATGGCTTGGATCTCACTACTCTTGAGCATTTTGGAGACGTCCTTGACAGATGTTTCCAACGCAACAAGTTTTTTTATTTCCTTATTGCTGCTACCAGACTAAGAGAAGTAAAAAGTGAATTAGTAATGGAGATGCTAGAAATTGATCCCAGGACCTCATGAATGATAAGCAGGCAATCTACCACTGAGCTACAACCCCCACCCTAAAGGTGATGTATGCAAAAGTAACAATTCCAAATTATTTTCTTTCTTTTGATTTTTGTAGTTTGAAAGGTAGCTTCATAGTACAGTTAGTAATACCAGAGAATAGTAGGTTTCCAGGTTGTCTTGATGCAATTTACTTTGGTCTCCAGTCCAAACTACTTCAGGTAAAAGATCACTTCATTCACATCTTTGAATTACTCAGTGATTTTTCCACAATACATAATTTTAGTTTGATATACAGAAGGTATCATGTAACTTCAGTGCTTCTTTTCAAGCAATGACAGCAGAAAAATTCATCTCCACTAATTTCATTGGTCTAGGCTTATTACTCTCTTTTAGAGACTGAAAGGTCACAGCTTCAACTTCCAAAGTGCTAGAATAATAAAGTCCCCAAGTGTTGCAAATGGCTTGTACTCAATGGTTAGGTGAAAAGTGGATGGTTGAAACTCACCTAGCAGTATCACAGAAGTAAAAGCTTCTTGATCTGCTTCCACTAGGTTTACAGCCAAGAAGACTCTGTAACAGTTTTGTTCTAAAATTATGTTCACTAAGTCTGAATTGATTCAACAGAAACTAACACCAGTAGTTTCTGTCATAGAAACTGTCACAGACCTGTTCTCCTTTGACTTTGATCACAGGACATAAGATTACTAAGAAATATCCAGGAAATCTTGCATTTCAGACATGTTTCTTCATGGTGTCATTGTGTAGTAGTAATCCGGTTTATGCTTGATAATCAAGATCAATCACTACAACCCCTTCTTCGACTGTTGATTTACTGAAATGTCCTCGGCAAAGTTCAAAGTGGTCAGGTTCTGAGTTTCCAGTTTAGTGAACGCATTGTCATGTGTTCTGGTTAAAGAATTTATTCTTGGACTTTTTTACTTCTAAGCAGCAAGCCTAAAGTTACAAAAACCAAAACCAAAGTTTTTCTAGTGAGAGGTTCCATTTTTCTATGGTAATAAGAACAATAGAGATATTCTGCTAATTAGAATGAAACTCTAAGGAATAAAAATAAATGTGACAAGGACTCTAAATCAACACAAGTTAATTATAGAAGTGAGAGAAAACTTGAAGAAGTGATTCAATTTAGGGAACAAGGAGGGAGTGGTTTTCCCATTTTTAGTCTTCTCTTTCATAGCCATATACTGAGTGCAGGCCCCAGACAAGGAAACAAAACAAAAACTTCGTAGAAACTTCTTTTCAGCCAAAGGAACCAAAAGAAGAGAACACTGCAGGCTGGAAAGTTGAGTTGTATGTAAAAAAGATAGTAACTTGTTTACAACAATGATGTTTATCAACGACACTAGAATTAATAATTGGAACAACAGTCCATCTGTTTTAGTTACCCAATGCTGTTGTAAAAGAAATACTAGAAATAGGAGACCGTAATAAATAGAAAAGTCTTTCCTAAGATTGCATTGGGAAAGTCAGCTGTCAGGGACCTTGTCAGAGTACTAAAGAGCAACGACGTCAGTATGGAGACTAAGGTGCGCCTGATCCAGTCCAAAGTCTTTGCAATTGCTTGCTATATGTCAGAGAGCTGGACAATGACTAGGGAAAATAGCCTTTGAGCTGTGGAATTTGAGAAAACTGTTGAATATACTACGGACTACTAGGAGAACAAACAGGTTCTACCTGGAGAGGGTGAAACCAGGCTGCTCCTTGGAGGCAAGGATTCTGAAGCTTCATCTGACATACTTTGGACATGTTACAAGGAGGGAACAGTCCTTAGGATGTCATGCTTGGAAGGGTGGAGGAACAGCTCAAGAGAGGAAGAACCTCTATGAGATGGAAAGGTTTAGTAACTGGGGTAATGGGGGTAGGTGTGTCTGAGACAATAAGATTGCCACAGGATAGAGTAGGGTTTCAACTCTGCCCCTCCAGCGGGTTTTTCAGAAGCCGTAAATCGCAGCTGAGGAGACTCCTAATCTATCTTCCGCAGAGTAGCTAGTGGATTGGAACAGCGAAAAAAATGCTCAAGCTGGCCCGTACGTGGATCAAACCCGCGACCTTGGCGTTATTAGCATCACGCTCTAACCAACCAAGCTAACTGGCCAGACCTACAGGTGCTAAAAAAGTATTGATGTCCTTGATGTCCTTTGAGTTGTTGTGTTGGAGACTATTGACTATCTCACAGATCGCTGGAAGAATGAACAAGTATGTCCTGGATAAGGTACGACCCGAGCGCTCATTGGAGGCAAGGGTGGCAAAGCTCCGTCTGACGTACTTTGGACATGTTGTTAGTAGAAGCTATTCCCTTGAAATGGATATCATGATTGGAAAGGTGACGGATCCATTAAAGAGAGGAGTATCTTCAAGGAGATGGATTGATACGGTGATAGCAGCCACTAGCTCAAGTGGTTCCAAAATAGTGAGGATGGCACAGGATAAGACATGGTTCAGGCCTGTTCATAGGGTTCCTATGAATCAACACTAAAGAACCCCAAAACAGTAATATTAAAATTCAGGGGTTTGGCTCTAGAGGGATGCTTTTTTTCTCTCTGTTAGTTTTGAAGACAGATCTTTTTTTCTCTGAAGGTCTGCTCCTGCACAATCTTCATGTGGTGTGGCACGTGTGATAGCTTGCTAATTCTTTCATTTCTTTTATGTATCAAAACAATGACTTAAGATATACCCTAAGCTCATCTCGTTAACAGAACAAGGAAAACCTATTCTTGAAAGTAATATTAATAAGTGTAGAAGTTAAGATTTACAACACATGTTCTTGTTGCATATTCCAATGTGTAATATTTCACTCTTTGGCCCCTAAAATTCATGTTTTGTCACATGCAAAATGCATTCACTTGATCACATCTCTGCAAATGCTTAAAAGAACTACAAACCTCAAGTTTCATCTTCTGTATCTTCTAATTAATATAATATGGATGAAAATTCTGGCATACCCCATCTTTGAGAAGAATTTCTTTTCATCTTGTAAACTCTGGAAACAGATTCTTTGTTTCCAAAGTATAAAGAATGGCAGAAGAGGTAGTCATTTCCATTAAAATGGGAGAAATTAGTGGAGGGGAAAGAGATAATTGGAACCAAACAAGTCCCAAACCCAGCAGAATAATTTACATTAGCCCTCAAGACTTGGACATTATTATCTCTTCTAAGACAATCAATGATCTCTCCTTGTAGACTACTTTTTACTTGCCTTCTGTATTTGGGATAGAGGACCCTGGGCTCTGGACTCCAGCTTCAGTCTCCAGGCCCTCTGATCTGGCAACTCTGCTCCCTTACTTTTAGGGATCCACATTCTCCTAGTCCAGCTGAACCCCTTGGCCCTACAGGCCCCATTTTTTTTTAACTTTGGGTGATGGCCCCATCCAATCACTACACACTAGAACTGAGTTGGCAAAGATCTCACTTTTGAAATCTAGACAGCTATAGCTTCAACCTTTGGGACCCAGGAGACTATGACTATATAAATTATAACAGACAAAATAGAATTACTCCCTCTTTCTCTCCTTTTCTGTTCGCAACGTGCTGGAAGGTTTGGCTTCACCTTTTGTCTTTCTAGTGTCTCCTCCCCCCCCCCCCTTTTTCCTTTCCTTTCTTTTTCTCATTAACTCTTTTACATGGCTATCTTTCATTAGCTATGCCTCTATTTTATTGTTTTAATAAACCTTTTACATTTACTTTGCTAAAAAAGACAACTGAAAAACTTTAAAATCCTAGAATTTTTCTTCAAGGGTCCGCAGGGAGTTTGATCCTGCCACCACCTTGATTTTGAGCTTCTGACTTCCAGAATTATAAGGAAAAAAAGAAAACTTATGTTTTAAATCACTTTGTTGATAATAATTTGTTACAACTACTAAAGGAAACCAATACAGAGGTAAAGAGAGCAGGAATTGACATATAAAGAAAGAGTAATGATTGTTAGTGTTGTTATGTGCTGTCAAATCAGTTAAGACTCCTAGTGACCCTGTAAACAGCAAATCCTAACCTTGTCTTTTCTTGCACCATCCTCAAAAGCTCTGACATTCTCAAGACTATTGTTAAAGTCACTGTGTCAATCCATTTTGTTGAGGCTGTTCCTTCTCTCTTTTGCAGACCTTTTCAGCATAATGTCTTTTTCCAAAGACTACTCTCTCTTGACAACATGTCCAAGGTATATGAGATCAAGTTTGACCATCTTTGCCTGGAAAGAGCACCTTGGTTGCATTTTCTCCAACATAGGCTTGTTTGTTTTTTGTGGTTTTGGGGGGTTTTCTGTCAGCCCATGGGATATTCTGTATTCTCCAACACCCTGATTCAGGGAGGGCATAAATTCTTCTTTTGTTTTTTCCTATTTATTGTCTAACTTTCAGATTCATAAGAAGCAATTGGAAAGGCTATGGCTTGGATCAGATCAATCCTTAACCTGACATCCTTGCTTTTTAAACTACTAAGGGACTCCATGACAACAGATTCTCCCAATGCAACACATATCTTGATTTCTTGGCTGTAGCTAACATGGGTGTTGATTGTGGATCCAAGAAAGATGAAATGGTTAACAACTTCACTCTCTACTCCATCTATCTTAATGTAACCCATTGGTACATTGGTACAGTGATGAGGATTTTTGTTTTTAATGACCTTAAGATGTAACTCATATTGAAAGCCCTAGTCTTTGATCTTCTGCAGTAAGTGTTCCAAGTCTTCTTCACTTTCTACCAGGGTTGTTTCACCTGCATAACACAGGTTGTGATGCGTTTTCCTCCAATCTTATTGCCATACTCCTTTATATAGTACAGCTCTTTGAATTATTTAATTAGCATACCGATTGAAAGTATGGAAAAAGTATACACTCCTGATGTGCATCTTTCTTGATTTAAAACCAAATAGTATTCCTTGGTTTTGTTCAAACAACAGCTTTTTAGTGTATGTATAGATTGTGTATATGCATAATTAAATGCTTTGAGATTTCCATTCTTCTCAGTGTTAGGCATAGTTTGTTATGATCCATAGAGTCAATGTCTTTCCATAGTCAATTAAACACAAATATACATTCTTCTAGTATTTTTTTTTCTGTCAAGATCCATCTGACATTGGCAATGATATCCCTAGTAACATGAACTCTTCTAAACACAGCCTGAACTTCTGACAGTTCTCTGTTCTAACCATTTTGCTAGTCTTGGGGGTGTGGGGAGGACATTATGCTGGGAATAATAAAAGGTCAGAGAAAGAGAAGAAGATCTTCAATAATATGGATTGACTACCACCTCCTGACAACATATTCAAAGTAGGTGAAATGATATTGTACCATTCTTGTCTCCAAGGAGCACTTTAGTTGCACATTTTCACTAGGATAGATTTGTTTGTTCTTTAGATAGCCAATATTCTTTGCCAACACCACAGTTCAAAGCCATTGCTTTTCTTCTGTCATTATTATTCATTGTCTAACTTTCAAATGCATAGGAAGCAACTGAAAATTGATTTGGTGCACCTTAGTCTTTAAAATGACAAAGTTGCTCTTGAGCAGTTTGGAGAGGTCCTTGACAACAGATTTTCTCAATGCAAAATGATTTATTAATTGCTGCTGCCAGATGCTGGGGATTGATCCCAGGACCTCATGCATGCTAAGCATGCGCTCTACCACTGAACTATGTCCCCCAACTGCTAGGATGTGGGGTAATCGATATAATATTATGTATAGATGTCCATTATCTACAGAATGTGTTTTATTTACTATGCAAAGGTGTTTGATTGCATGACTCATAGCAAATGATAGCTAACATTGAGAAAAATGGGAATTCCAGAGCACTTACTTTTTAAAAAAATTTTTTTAAATTATTATTTTGTGTGTGTGTGTCTGTGTACCATCATATCAGATCTGACTGGTACAGGACATTGTCCCTCCTTTCCCAGCAGAGAATCTGGTGGATTCGAACCATGCACCTCTGGGATTGCAATGTAGCTTCTTGCAACTAGGCCACCAGAGCTCCTCTAACAATTACTTATTCTTACACAAAAATCTATCTCTAAACCAAGAAACTGCTGTCTAAACAGAATAAGGGAACACTGTATACTTTGGACTCTAGAAAGGTGTGTACCAGAGCTATATCCTTTGCCCATACTTATTCATTTTGTATGCTGAGTAAACTGAGAGCTGGAAAATAAATAAGAGTGACAGGAGAAGAATCGATGCCATTGAGTTGTGATGTTGAAGAAGAATACTGAATTCCAAGGAATGCCAAAAGAACAAACAGATACGTCTTGGAGAAAGTGAAACCGGAGTACTCCTTGGAGGCAAGAATGCACAACATAAACAGTCTTCCAAGTATTCTAAAAAACCTACAACCAGGAGAAGATAAAATAGATGAATGAGACCTTCTAAGAATCAAATCCCTATGCATATCCAAAAACTTCTCCAACAGGGTAAAAAGGGAAGCCACAGACTGGGAAAAAGTATTTGGTAATGACATATCAGATAAGGGACTTATATCCAGGATTTATAAAATATTTGAGCATCACAACAAAATAAAGGAAATAATCCAATAGAAAAATGGGCACAGGGTATGAACAGACACTTCACCAAAGACATTCAGATGGTTAACAAGCACATGAAGAAATGTTCAAAATACCTAGCTCTAAGAGAGATGCAAATCAAAACAACTATGAGGTATCATCTCACCCCAGTCAGAATAGCAAAATTTAACAGAACAGCAAGCAACAAATGTTGGTGAGGTTGTGGAGAAACTGGAACCTTATTCACTATTGGTGGGAGTGTAAAATGGTGCAACCACTGTGGAAGGTGGTATGGAGCTTTCTCTAAAAGTTGCAAATAGAGATACCATTTGACCCAGAAATTCCACTACTGGGAATATACCCCAAAGAGACCATAAATAACATCCAAGCAGATATATGCACACCCAAGTTTATCACGGCTTTGTTCACAATAGCAAGGAGTTGGAAACAACCTCAGAGCTCATCAGCAAGCGAATGGATAGAGAAACTGGGGTATATTCACACAATGGAATACTATGCTGCATTGAAAAACAAGGACCTCATGCAATATTATTCAAAATGGGTGACCTTGGAGGACATTATGCTGAGTGAAATATCACAGTCACAAAGGGACAAATACTGCATAGTGCCACTGTTGTAAAATAGGACTGACATCGCTGTTGGGGGAAGACTGAGAAAGACGGGTTCAATAATGTATACTGCATTGAAACAGATGAGGGAGAAAATAGTTTTAAAGGGATATGTGATTAGGTGTTTTTGTCATGACAGGAGTCTAGAGCAAAGGCTGCATAGTGAAGTGGACCTGGGGGGGAGGGACTGTAAAACAATGAAAGAATTTTTCTTTTACTTTTCCAAGAGGGTAATGTACTGGGGGGTGGGAAGGTTGGGAAGGGAGAAAAGTGCAACAATGAATGAATGGAAATTCAAAGTCTCTGTAAATTGTCATTGAAACTAATAATAAATTTTTCAAAAAGAAAAAGAAAAAAAGAAGACATGCTCTGAAGCCACTCTGTGTAGGGTCAAAAGAAAAAAAATATGAGACTGAGGAAATAATTTCTTTAACTCAGGCTGCATCATACTAAAGGCCAGATTCGAAGAAGTCAAAAGCAGCTTTGTTTAAAAAAAAAAAAAAGCAGCTTTGTAACACAGATGCCAGTAATCAAGCCCATAACCTCATAAATGATAAGCATGCACTCTACAACTAAGCAACACCATCCATACAGAAAACTATAAAACTATGGGGTATCCTACTTGAAGGCAGACTATGCTTGATTCCTGGGGAGGCCACCAAATTGTTGTTGTTGCTGCTATGTTTGTTGTCAAGTTGACTATGATTCTAGTGACCTTGTGAACAGCAGATCCAGACCTTGCCCTGTCCTGCACCGCCTTCAGAATCTCTGCTATGCTTCAGTCCATTGTTGTAAACACCTGTATCAATTCCTCTTACTGAGGATCTACCTCTCTTTCTCTGGTTCTCCATCTATCCCAGCATAAGGTCTTTTTCCAAATACTGGCCCTTTTTGACAAAATGTCCTTAAAGTATGCAAGATAACACTTTACTATCTTTGCTGGTTGCATTACCTCCAAAATAGAGTAGATTGCTCTTTTGATAGTCTGTGGAATATTCAGTATTCTTTTCCAACACCACAAGTTGAAGGTATTGAGTCTTCTCACATTCGTGTTTATTATGCAACTTTCAAATGCGTAGAAGGCAATTGAAAAAATACTATGGCTTATATCAAATGTACTTTAGTCTTTTAGTTGTTATCATTGCTCTTGAGCACTTCAGTGAGATCCTTGGCAGCAGCAGATCTTTTCCACACACCACTTCTTTTGCTTAAATTCTGCTGTCAGATGGGGGGAAATAAAAAAAAAATGTCTTAGCAGTGGAGATGCTGGGGATCGATTCCAGGACCTCATGCAGACTAAGCATGTGCTCTACCACTGAGCTACATCCCACGCCTGCTGGGTGATAAGGTAACCTGCATAGTATTATTTACATGTGTGACACACCATCACCACCATAACCACATGTGCTCAATGATTTTAATCCAAAGTCAAAGTTAATTTGGTTCCAGTCTTGTACTTCTAAAAACTCTCCAGGAAAAGGCATTGCATTCTAGGCTAAAGATCTCCTTTCCTTCACTCATTGTTAAGGATCTAATTTTCACAACTTGGATTTTCCCCACAATTGTTAAATCTTTCAAAAAAGATTTGTGGACTTACTTTCTAAGTATCAGGTCCAATCTGACACCACAGAGACCCGGTATATAAATGCTTCTTAAATCAATTTTCTTCCTTTATACAAATACAACACCCAGGAAACACAAAAGATACTACTGGAACACTAAGAAGATTATTATGAGAGCAGCTCAAGAGATTTATGTCTAGGCGAGGAGATTAATATTGGCATGTAATTAACTGACAATTCCTTTCCAGAGAGGAAAGATAGGGAGGAGAAAATGAGAAACACAAACCTGCTAATCCAATATTTCTTTCAGACAGAACCTTTCCCCAGTGAGGTGAGCACACGAAAGAGATAGAAGCAAACTCACTCTTTATAAACTCTCCTTCTGCCTGAGTTCAACAAATTGCACTGGGAAAATCTGCTGCCAAGGGTCTCTTCAGAATGCTGAAGAGCAACAATGTCAGTTTAGAGACTAAGGTATGCCTGATCCAGGCCATAGTCTTTGCAGCTGCATTAGAGAATTAGACAGTAACTAAGTATAACAGAAGAAGAATTGAATCCTTTGAGTTGTGGCACTGGAGAAGAATACTGAATATAGCATAGACTACCAAGAGAACAAAAAGGTATGTCTTGGAGAGGGTGAAACAAAGTTGCCCTTTGAAGGCAATGATTTTGAAGCTCCATCTTACATTGACCAAATTTTATGACTTTTACAGTCGGAGATTGATCGAACATTCAATCAAGATGCATTGATAATAATGGGTGACTGGAATGAAAAAGTTGGGAACAGAGAAGAAGATTCAGTAGTTGGAAAATATGGACTCGGTGATAGAAATGGAGCTGGAAAGATAATGATTGAATTTTGTACAATCAATGACTTATTCACAGAAAATACGTTTTTTAAGAGACATAAATACAGGTTGTATACATGGATTTCACCTGATGGTATGCATAGGAATCAGACCAATTACACCTGCAAAAAGAACCACCAGAGAAGCTCAATATCAGCTCTGAAAACTAGGCCAGGAGCTGATTGTGTTACAGACTACCAACTACTCATATGCAAGTTCAAGCTGAAGTTAAGGAAACTTAAACCAAATCCACAGGAACCAAAAGGTGACTTTGAGTCTATCCCACCTGAATTTCAGAACCATCTCGGGAACAGGTTTAAAGCCTTGAACACTA
>NW_006400183.1:91449-96369 GCF_000299155.1 Elephantulus edwardii | reverse complement strand
AACAGAGCAAGGAAACACTGCATGGTTCAAAATTGGGAAGGGTGCATGCCAGGGATGTGTCCTGTCTCCATACCTTTTCAACCTGTATGCAGAACGATTATCCAGGAGGCTGGACTCTTTGAGGAGAAATGTGGGGTCAAGATTGGAGGAAGATCTATCAACAATCTGCGTTATGCAGATTGCTTGCTGAAACTGAGGAGGACCTGAAGTGCTTGCTGCAGAGGGTCAAGGAGCAGCCTCCAATATGGATTGAGGCTCAATGTCAAGAAGACACAGATTCTCACCACTGGACCAACTGGCAGCATCAAGATGGATGGTGAAGAGATTGAGATTGTTCACAGCTTTAGTTTGCTTGGCTCCACAGTCAACACTCTCAGCACCACTTGCCAAGAAATTAAAAGACGTATCGCAATGGGAAAAATCTGCTGTTAAAGACCTCTCCAAAGTACTGAAGAGCAATGGTGTCTCTCTGGAAACTAAGGTGCATCTGATACAGGCCATGGTTTTTGCTATCATTTGTTATGCATCAGAGAGTTGGAAAATGACCAAGGAGGATAGAAGGAGAATTGATGCCTTTGAGCTGTGGTGCTGGAGAAGAGTATTGAGGGTACCATTGACTGCTAGGAAAACAAACAGATTCATCCTGGAAAGGGTTAAACTGGGTGGGTCCTTGGAGGCAAGGATTCTGAGGCTTCGTCTAACATACTTTGGACATGTTGTAAGGAGGGACTGGTCCTTGGAGAGGGACATCATGCTTTGTAGGGTGGAGGGACAGCACAGGAGGGGAAGGTCTTCTAGGAGGTGGATTGATTCAGTGATTGGGGTAATCAGGATGGTTGTATTGGAGACAGTGCGATTGACACCGGACAGAGCAAAGTTTAGGGCTGTTGTACATAGGGTTGCCATGAGTCGCAAGCGACTCGACAGCACATAACAACAACAACATCTTACATACTTTGGGCATTTTGCCAGGAAGGACCAGTCCCTGGAGAAAAACAGTATGCTTAAAAGGGTGGAGGAACACTGTAAGAGAGGAAGACCCAAAATGAGAGGGATTGACACAGTAACTGGGGAAGGCAAGTAAGTGTGTTGGAGATAGTGAGATTGACTCAGGTTCAGAACTCTTGTGTATAGGGTCACTATATGTCAAGGTCAACTCAACAGCACATAACAACAACAACATGCTTAGATTCATCTTTAAGTACTGTCTGTCCCTGGAGCACATAAAGCAATGCTTTTACCTTTGTACATAATGTTTGCAACATTCAGCCTAGGCACATGTTTTAGAGGAAAACTTGCTACGTGCAAGGGCAGCAGTGTATATAGTTTAATAATTTCCAATCTGACTCTGAAAATCAACAAATTTCTGTTACTGTTGGGCCTCAAAGTCAATCTTTGAGAACTAAAGCGTAGGCATGGAGAAGAAGCTGTGAGAAAATGAGGAAAGGAGGGAGACAGGTAGTGGAAGAGGATCAGAAGCAGGAAAGGTAGACTGAAAGAGATTTCAGAATGGGACTTGAAGCTGGGAGGGTATCTAGACAAATCCTCCTCTCCTGGGCTTCCTTCCATCAGGTGTCTGGTCAGAGAGAAGGCTCTTGTTTTGCTTAGTGGAAACTTTGTTTCTTTGTTAATTTCTCCTTCCTTTCCCTTGTGTTCATATGCTACTGAAACATTTCACAATGGCTTTTAAAACAGAATCTTTATTAAATCTCCCAGTAACTTTTTCTTTGTAGATGGTAGAAGGCAATTGGTATCAGCTGACTGATTGTTTTATCGTAATTCTAGATCTTCCTGGTAATTCAGTCCCAGACACTTGAGGTAAAATGGGACACTGGATCTTGCCTAAACATTCTGTTGTACCTGAATGCTTCTGACAATGCTGTACAGGAAGAAGAGAGTATCACCTCCTCAGGGCAAGAGAGGACAGATGTCTCTTAGCCTTTCCCATACTTATGAGAGGTGCCTGCTAGAAGCTCCTTCTTACTGTTTTATATGAGAATTCCTAAGTGTGGAGTTGTATTGATCAACTGTGTTTTCTTGACCCCTCATCTTTTCTGCTGAGCACTTTTATGTGTTTTTATGTTTTACAAAATGTCTCTACTTACTTACACAGAAGGCCTGACTGGTGTGTTTTGTAAAGTGTCCCTAACCGTGGCCATCAATAGATTAGCATCTTGTTTTTGGTTTCAAAAAGGGTTTATGTCCTGTCAGCCTTGTCAAAATTGTTCTTATATGACACTACACAGAAAAGAAGAACAATTATACTACGTCTTGTATCAATTGATTATCCCCAGAAATTCAAATAGAAAGTGATTGTTTTAAACTATTAAGGTTTCAGTGTGTGTCCCTTAAAAGTAAAAATGGTGAAACCTTAAAAAAAGATTTCTTATTGGTCCAGTGGTGAGGTCTTTTTATTTTCTTAATGCTTAGACGTAACTCATAATGAAGGCTATAGTCTTTGATCTTTTACAGTGTTTCAAGTCTTCTTCACTTTCTGCCAGCAAGGTTCTATCATTTGTATAACATAAGGTGTTGATGAGTCTTCCTCCATTACTCATGATATACTCTTGTTCATAGAGTCTAGTTTCTTTTTTAATTGAGATTTTAATGAAAGTTTATAAAGAACTTGGATTTCCATTCATTCCTTGTTGCACCATTCCTCCCTGCCCCCACCCCGTTTGTTTTTTTTAAAAAAAAGTTCTTTCATTGTTATACAGTAACCCCACAACCAGACCACTTTATTATGCAGCTTTTATTCTGGACTCTAGCCATGCCAGTAATACCTACCCATATGTTCCTTTTATAAAGTTCTCTTCCTTGTCTGTTTCAATGCCATGTACAATATTTATCCCCTCTTTTCTCAGTTTCTCCCCAACCGCTATCAGTCCCATTATATAACAGTGATATTGTGCGGTATTTGTCTTTTGTGACTGAGATATTTCACTCAGCATAATGTCCTCCAGGGTCACACATTTTGTATAATATTTCATGAGGTCTTTGTTTTTCAATGCTGAATAATATTCCATTGTGTGACTATACCACAGCTTCTCTATTCATTTGTTTGTTGATGGACACTTGGGTTGTTTCCCACCCTTTGCTATTTTGAACAAAGCCACAATAAACATGGGTGTGCATATATCTGCTTGGGCGTCAGTTCTGATTTCTTTATTTCCAGTAGTGGAATTGCAACTTTTTGAGAAAGCGCCATACTGCCTTCCATAGTGATTGCACCATTTTATACTCCCACCAACAGTGAATAAGGGTTCCCGTTTCTCCACAACCTCGCCAGCGTTTGATGTTTGCTGTTCTGTTAAATTTTGATATTCTTACTGAAGTGAGATGATATCTAATAGTTGTTTTGATTTGCATCTCTTAGAACTAGAGATTTTGAACATTTCTTCATGTATTTGTTCTTCTTTAAAGAATGTCTTCTTTAGTAAAGTGCCTGTTCATATCCTGTGCCCATTTTTCAATTGGGCTATTTAACTTTATCTTGTTGTGGTGCTCGAGTATTCTATAAATTCTAGATATAAGTCCCTTAACAGACATGTCATTACCAAATATTTTTTCCAAGTCTGTGGCTCCTGTTTTACTAAGTTGGAGGTTTTGGATGTGCATAAAGTCTAGCTTCTTGAATGACTCGCCTAACATACAGATTAAACCGATATGGAGAGAGGACACAACTCTGACACACACCTTTCCTGTTTTTAAACCATGTTTGTTCATACAACTGCTTATAGATTTGTGTATAGGTTTTGCAAGAGCACAATTAAGTGTTCTGGGATTTGTATTTTTCTCAATGCAATTCATAATTTGTTAATGATCCACATAATCAAATCTCTGTATATTCAATAAAACACAAAGTACACACAAGTAAACAACAACAAAAAACTCCCAAAAGTAAACACTTCTTGATATTTCTGCTTATAACCAATATTCATTTGAGATCAACAATGACTCTTGTTCCAGGGCCTCTTCTGAGGCCACATTACTTGTTAATGTACTGTTCCAGCCATTTTTAAATCATCTTCAGCAAGATTTTGCTTGCGTATGATATTAATGCTATTGGTTGATAATTTCCACATTCCATTGGATCACTTTGGGAGGTATGGGAACAAATCTATGAGTATATGTATGCCCAAATTTAGCTAAAGACAAAACAAGTCTATTATAAGTCTTCAGAGAATACCATTGAAATCACTCTCACCATTAGATGAGAGAGAGTCCTTACCTTTTGTGGCTGGAGCTCTAACAGCCAAGAGGAGCGCTGGAGCAGGAATTCCATTGTTAGATCGTGGTAAACATTTGGTACCTCGCGCAACAGCTTTTCAGAGAAATAATAACTTAGAGTTCTCTTGGTGGGAATCTGGATGCCCAGCAGCAACACCAACAATTGAAGCGAACTCTGGCGATAACGTGTACGAGATAAGAGTTTAATATCATCTCCTACAAACCGCTAGTTTCCGTAGTGTAGTGGTTATCACGTTCGCCTAACACGCGAAAGGTCCCTGGTTCGAAACCGGGCGGAAACAACGGGATGTTTTAGTTTAGCTCTTGTGAAGAAAATCACTGATGAAAATGAGCAGTCAGGATGACAATTCCTTTGCAATTTACAATGGCCACTGGTCTCATGGTCTCTGGAGGAATCTACAGTTTCTTTCCTTCGATCTTGCTCAGATATTAATATCAATCCTCATTTCTCGTGCAATATGGAGGTTCCAAGTCACAGAGAGTGACTTATGAATGTTGTTGTTATGTGCCGTCAAGTCGTTTGCGACTCATAGCGACCCTATGTACAATAGCCCTAAACCCTGCTCTATTCTGTGCCAGTCGCATCCCGATTCGCAAACCAATCCCGATTACCCCAGTCACTGAATCAATCCACCTCATAGAGGGTCTTCCCCTCCTGCGCTGTCCCTC
>NW_006400183.1:89433-90033 GCF_000299155.1 Elephantulus edwardii | reverse complement strand
AAAATGACTCAGTATATTCCTTCCATCTTCTTTTGATACCTCCTGGATCATTTAACATTCTGCCTAAAGCATCCTTGATTGTAGCAACTCGAATAACAAGGAAAAAATATGACTAATGGAATGATTATGTCAAAATTATGGATCACTTTCTGAGTGACTATGAGCCCTATCAAAATCCATGTGAATAAAAGACCAAGGAAGTAGCAATATTTTTTCCCTTTTTTGTTATAAAGAAATGCATTTTCAAGTCTACTTGAGTTCCATTCCAGAATATATTATTAGGAC
The DNA here is from genome assembly GCF_000299155.1 of Elephantulus edwardii. NCBI lineage: Eukaryota > Metazoa > Chordata > Mammalia > Macroscelidea > Macroscelididae > Elephantulus > Elephantulus edwardii. The sequence continues at coordinate 89,748 of NW_006400183.1, read as the reverse complement.
ATCTCTTAGAAATGCACTGTCTAATGGTATTTAATTTATAAATACCATTTGATCCAGCAATTCCACTCCTGGAAATATACCTCAAAGAAACCATAAGTGCCACCCAAGCACATATAAGTACACCCAGGTTTATCGCGGGTTTGTTCACAATAGCAAAGAGTTGGAAACAACCTAAGTGCCCATCAACAAACAAATGGCTACAGAAGCTGTGGTATAATCACACAATAGAATATTATGCAGCATAGTGTAACAGTGAATGAAAGGAAATTAAAAAATCTCTGTAAATGTTCACTAAAATTAATAAGATAAATTTTT
>NW_006400183.1:76161-77437 GCF_000299155.1 Elephantulus edwardii | reverse complement strand
GCTCTTTTGCAGAGCTATAGAGCTCTCCCTCTACTACTCAGTGAACTCTTTCTCCTTCATCTTCCTAGAATATCAGCAGTATCTTCTCAATAAGAGGTCCACTGATTCTTCTTGCTATTTCCTTCCTAATGGCAACTTTTTCAGTTAAGTAAATCGGGACAAAAACCAAACATAAACAAACAAACAAACAAAACCCAACTAGATAATAGCTGTTGTTGTGCGCTCTTTAGTCAGAAGCCCCCCATAAGCTGATCCTCTAGCTGGTTTTCCGAGGCAATTAATCATAATTAATGATTGCTCATGCCTCTCCCGTGGAGAACCCAGTGAAAAAACCATGTGCTTTCGGGATTGCAGTGCAGCTTCTTTACACTAGGCCACCAGAGCAATAGGCAGTAGGAGGGAACCTTTTAAAGTATAAGAGAAAATCCCTTACATAGGAAAAGCATACGTGTAAGTCCCTTTGAGATTTCAAATGGTGATCTTTCAGTCTCTAAAGAAACAGAGTACGTAAGAAGTGCACTTCTTCTACTTTCACATTTAGAAAAGAAATTCACTGGAGTCATTCTTCCCCTTAAGAAAATGAACAGAATGTGCACATATTAACTTCCATTCACTAAATTAAAAATAACTACTGCTCATTTCTTAACTTGATTAAAAGAATGCGTTCTCTGGTCTGAAGTTGGACTAGAGGAAGTCAGAGGTAAATGCAATGAAACCAACAAAACTATCAAGCACAATCAACACTCTTAGAACCAGCAGCTAGGAAATCAAAAGATGAATTGCTTTGGGAAAATCTGCTGTCAGGGACCTTGCCAGAATACTGAAGAGCAACGCTGTCAGTCTAGAGACTAAAATCTGTCTGATCCATATTATTTGCAATTACTTGCTGCAGGTCAGAGACTTGGACAATGGCTGTGAATGACAGAAGAACCCATGCCTTTCAGCTGTGATGCAAGAGAAGAGTATTGAATATATCATGGACTTCTAGGAGAATAAACAGGTTCACCCTAGAGAGGGTGAAACCAGGCTGCTCCTTGGAAACAAGAATTTTAAGGCTTTGTTTGACATACTTTGGACATGTTGCAAGGAGGGGCCAGTCATTGGAGGGAAGGTGGAGGGACAGTACATGAGAAGAAGACCCTCAGTGGTTTAGAGTCATTAAGGTAATGGAGGTAGGTGTGTCAGAGATGATAAGGTTGTCTTAAGATAGAGCATGGTTCAGAGCGTTTGTACACAAGGTAGCTTTTAGTAGCAAGTAATTCAATGGCACGAAGTA
>NW_006400183.1:72691-75351 GCF_000299155.1 Elephantulus edwardii | reverse complement strand
CTCCAAGACAGCTTTGTTTATTCCTTGTCCACGGTATAGTCATTGCTCTTCACCAGCACGACTATTCAAAGGCATCAATTTCTTTTTTGTCTTCCTTATGTCCAACTTTCAGATGTATACAAACAATTGAAAATATTTGGATCAGGTGTACTTCAAACTGACGTGCATGCATTTTGGAGAGGTTATTGACAGCTAACTTTTCCCAATGTCGATTGATGTCTTGATTTTTGGTGGATATTGAGTAAGAAAAAAAAAACAAAATGAAACAAAACAAACAACAACAACAACAATAAAGACACCACCACCACACCAAAATTTTCCCAAGAACTACAGAAAAATAAGCTTTTTAAAATCCCCTGGTGTCAGAAGGGGGTGTAACTCAGTGGTAGAGCGCATGCTTTGCATGTATGAGGCCCTGGGTTTGGTCCCTGGCACCTCCAAGGTTTGTTTTTCTTCCATTGGTTTCCGACACATTGTATGTCCAAGTTTAACTTTAGTAATAGAATTTGCTATCTTACCATCTCACATTTTTTTTATCCTTTTACATCCACACCCATCTACTAGTTTCTTGCTCATATAAAATGTGAACATGGTTACTAAGACGTCAGAAGGAAGAAATAGAAGAAAAGAATCATTTTCCCACATCTCCAAATGTTATCAAGCTCACCGGCTCTTTTACGTAGGCCATCATTGTGCTATATTACTGAAAAGAAAGAAGACAGAAACAAGCATAAAGAAATCCATATACCTTTCTTAGTCATAATAATTAAACCAGGAGTCACTAATCACCAGGGGAAATTAAGACATCTAGAAGAGAGTTCTGCCAGCCTAGTAGTAAAGAGTTAGCTGCCAAACTAAAAGCACAGCTCAGGTTCTTGTGGAGGATAAAATGGACAATGACCTCCCACTCGATAGCCCGGTTCTAAAACCCTGTATAGGGCCTGCTACGATTCTGAATCTCTGCAAGTAAGTTTTTGTATCAGCTTGCAAAAATAGAAGTGATTATCCTCTGAGGTAGTACTGGTGCAGTTCCCACTGAGCCCATGCACCCAATTCAAATATAGCCGAATCCATCACAGTTAGTGTCTGAAAGAGCAGAAGAAATGCATTTCTGACCCAAGGAATTGTAAACAAATGGAATGCGTAAGTTTTAAAGTCACTACATTTTGGAATAGTTTTATATACAGATTTAGGTAACTAAAATAGACCCAGGTTAGCCAAAATGGAGGATGAGCAAAAGAAAGATAATAAACACTATTTGAAAACTGGTAACAGGAAGTGGGGGCTTTGCAGTCATCGAAGGAAATGTGCTGTCGTTAAGTGCATCGGAGTCGACTACGACTCATACCGAATCGAGACAGAGGAAGAAATGACAAAAATGAATGTCAAAAGAGACTGCATATTACACAGAATGGCGAGAAGCCAAAATAAAGGGAAGAAATTAGCAAATTAAAGAGCTGAACAGATTTCAAAGGGCAGCTAGTGAAGACAAAGTAAAGTATTATAAGGCAATGTGCAAAAGCTGGAGTCAGAAAAGTCAAAGAGGGAAAACTCTTTGGCACTTCTTAGGCTGAAGCAAGGACGTTTAAGTTCACAATAATAAGCAATGTAAGTTAAAATGGAGAAGATCCACCTGTGAGCATTTGCTACCCATAAATATCAACGGCGACTCTGCGGCTTTTCTTGTTTGTACTGCAGAATCAGAACCAATCCACTGTCTAGCAGGTTTCCAAAGGTAGTTAAATTTCATGGTAGAAAATTCCTGAAGAGCCGCGGGTGGCCTCAAACCCCTTTGGGTTCAGGATTGCTTCTTACCACTAGGCCATGGGAGGTCTTTCTTTGAACACATAATTTTACATTCTTACTCAAACTACTCATACACTTTTCTCCTAGCCACAGGAAGGTCAACTCTCAGGTTGAGAGATACCTTTAGCATTCTAAGCACAGGCTATATGTAATCTGTTTAACAGATTTCTTCAAAGGGCTATCCAGTAAGCATTTTAAATATACCATATTCAAACTCATTTTTTCTCTTTATGGTGCCCCCCCCCAGGTATGCTTTCAAAGAAAAATAACAAGCCAAAAAGCAGCAACAAATATCTTAAAATTCCTGTTTCTCCTACATTTGTTTACTAATTTCCTTGCACAATCTCTAGAACTCAACCTACCTGCAAGTGTTCCCAAGGACTAAGTATTTAGTAGGAATCCAAATCTTGTGCCTTTCTATTATTTGTTCTAGCAAATTTCTTTCCTTTCGTCACTCAATTCACTGTTTTGTTTCATTTTGTTTTGTTTATCTAGCTGATCCTTGAAAGTGTCTCCAAAGTTGTCTTCTTGCCTAAAGTAGTATAGGAAATTACTGACTTACATATCTGATAAAAAAATTACTTTCTCTTTTTGTTAGTCTTGGATTTGCACACTCACTGGCCTTCTTTTCTGAAGCTAGTTGAATCAACAGATGCTCCATACACTATATGCTCCAAAGGCCTTTTTTTAGAAGAAATTAAAGTTTCAATTTGCTCTGTATAAAGGTTAACAGTACACAGGAGAGAAAGAATAATAATCCACGAAATAGACTTTCCATTTTAAAGGCTTGAAATGTCACCTTAAAAAGTTGAGTGTCCACCAAGTTAGCTATAATGACAAGAATACTTCCTGGC
>NW_006400183.1:66238-68169 GCF_000299155.1 Elephantulus edwardii | reverse complement strand
CAGTGACTTTCAACCATTCCTAGAATGATGTCCCTTTCCGAGGAATAGCTTTTCCGAGTAGCATGCCCAAAATATGTAAGACAAAGCTCCACCATCCTTGCCTCCAAGGAGTACTCTGGCTGTCCTTTTTCCATACAGATCTGTCTGTTCCCATGGGATATTCAATACTCTTCTCCAACAGCACAGCTGAAAGGTGTCCGTACTTCTATCCTCCTTATTCATTGACTCGCTCTCAGATGTACAGCAAATTATTGAGAAGACCATGGCCTGAATCAGGTGCAACATTGTCTTCAAACTGACATCATTGCTCCTCAGAATTTGGAGAGGTCCCGTTCCTAATGAAGCACTCTCCTTATCACCTTATTGCTGCTGATACCAAGGGTATTATTGATTGTGAGTCCAAGAAAGAGAAAATCATGACAATATCAATCTTTTCATCTCTCATGATGTTGCACTTCAGTCCAGTGGTGAGGATTTTTGTCTTCTTGATGTTGAGATACAATCCATATGGAAGGCTATAGTCCTTGATCTTCTGCAGCAACTGTTTCATATTCTCACTTTCAGCAAGCAAAGCTGTGTCATCTGCACAATGCAGGATGTCGCTGAGTCTCCCTTCTACCCTGATACCACATTTTTCTTCATAGAATCAAGCTTCTCAAATGATTTGTATATCATATAGATTAAATATGTTTGGAGAAAGGATACAACACTGACACACACTTTTCCTGATTGTAACCCATACAGCGTTCCTTTCCTCTGTTCAGATAACAGGTTCTTAGCGTTTGTACAGGCATACCTAAGTGTTCTGAGATTCCCATTCTTCTCAATGTCAGACATAATTTGTTATTATCCACACAGTCAAGTGTCTTCTTTTAATCAATAAAAAACCAAATAGACATTCTTCTGGCATTTTCAGCTTTCTTCTAGGATCCATCTGACGTTAGCAAGTGCTGCGAACACTTTTAAAACCACTTAAACTTCTGAAAATTCTCTGTCAATGTACTGTTCTGGCTGTTTGGATTTTTTGTTGTTTTGGTTTTTGTTTGTTTTGTTTTTACATAATCTTCAGCAATATTTTGTTTGCATGAGATATTAATGTTCTTGTTGAACAATTCTTTCTGTCCTTTTTATTCTCTCAACTAGGAAAACATAACTTACTAAAAATTGATTGTCTCTTAAGAAGTTTTTCTTTGCTTGCTTTCCTCTGAGGTCTTTTGTGGACACCATTTTCAAATGAGGACCAGAAATGAAACTGTGAAAATGATGGAAGGCGACTGTGGAAGGTGAACCTTGTGAGCAGCGGGAAGGTGCTGGCTTAACCAAAGCTCAGCCTCTGGGCTAAGGAGTGCTTCATTTGATCTAGTAGGGCTGAAGGCTTGTGTTAAGAATCTGTGCTTTTCCTGAAACTTTTCTCCCAGTGAGCCAAGTTTGGAGGCGAATAACAGGAGGGAGTAGGTTGCAGGAACCCAAAAAGTGTCATCTGACCTTCAACGTGGCCTGCCTTCTTGTGAAGCCCCTAGAGAATATTCTGCTTAGTAATTTCACGAAGAGTAAGATTTAGTGTGATAGATGATCTTCAACTGCCAGAAATGAAACCCAAAAGATACCTTTGGGTATTTACTAAAAGGTATTTGCGATGAATAGATCACTGAATGTATAAAACTCATCATTCGATTTATGTCACCAAGTTTGCATTTTCCAATTACAGTTCCTTTGCTTTGTCCTTGCTTTCAACATTTGCATTCCAGTCACCAGTAATTAGTAGTATATCTTGAATGCATGTTTAGTCGGTTATGGAATGCAAAAAAGGTGGTTGTTGTTTGTGGTTATATGCCGTCGAGTCGCTTGCGACTCATAGCGACCCTATGTACAACAGCCCTAAACTCTGCTCTGTCCTGTGCCAATCGCACTGTCTCTGACATTCCCATCCC
>NW_006400183.1:64987-65984 GCF_000299155.1 Elephantulus edwardii | reverse complement strand
ACCCATTAGATTAGGAAACAGAAATCAAACATTTCAATTCAACACTCAGTACTTTCTCTTCTGGTCTAGTTACCGATAAAAATAAATAAAATTTGACACAGTGCTAAATTTTCACAAATAGTAGAATTAAATACAGTAAACTATCGTACTAGAAAGTCCTACAATATCAATAAATCAGAGAATCAGTTACAAAGATTCATTGACGTTCAAAGGATTTATTGGTTGTACAGTTGAGTGACAGAGCACAGCCTAAATGTGCAGGGAAGTCCAAGTAATCCTAAGTTCCTTCATCATCACGTTCTTTTCCTCATTAGTTCTGTCCTTCAAGAACATATCTAACTTCCCTTCATTTAAAAAAAAAAATCTCTGATCTCCGTGCTTACATTCAAAGTAAGCCCATCATCTAGCTGATTGCCTTTAAGTGGATATATTTCAACCCTGCCAACTACCAAGTGGACTGTTTCGGTCCATGTAAGAAAGTAAGAAATGAGAAATAAAGATCTGCGTCACTCAATCTCCAGGAAAAGAGGGAACAGGCGTGTCACCACTGCCCAACTGAGGTCATGCCTCCTTAGCTCATTTTTGTAGTTTATTGAGAAACAAGAAAGAAAAGAGAGGAGAGAAGAAAAGAAAAAGTAAGAAACCAAGATAAAGAATCAAAGAATTTCCCAAATCCCAAGGTGCCAGTAATTGTAAAGATGTGGGCAACATGTGGAGAGCTCTAGAAGAAAGATATTTGACTAAAAGCCAGGTATTCACACACATTCCCACTACATCCACTTCTTCCACCTCCCACACACAAGGTTTGAAAGGTCTTGTCAAAATGCCTGTCCTAAATCACCCCAAAACAAATGCCTACATCCACTCACTTTCTCTAGTGTCTTTTCTAGACGTCTAAGGAGAGAATATAAATTCCATGCCTCAGTCTCACTTTCTTTCACCAGTAAATACTACTGTTCAGTATTTTGTTCAGCCTTTACATGAAAACCTGTCTGGA
>NW_006400183.1:57347-60187 GCF_000299155.1 Elephantulus edwardii | reverse complement strand
AGTCAGCCATAGTTTGTTATGATCCACACAGTCAAATGCCTTTGCAAAGTCAATGAAACACAGATAGACATTCCACTGGTATTCCCTGCTTTCAGCTAAGATCCATCTAACACCAGCTACAATATCCCTAGTACCACGACCCCTTCTAAACCCAGCCTGGACTTCTGGTAGTTCTCTGCTGATAGATAGCCTCAGTTTCTTCCTCTTGGGCTTTAGCTGCTGCGTATATTTGAATGACAGTCGTGTTCATGGGTCTACTCTGTTGGTGGAGCCTCAGACGTCCCTTACGTGCCTGCAGCGGGTTTTCAGACAGTAAATCGCACGGGGGTTGACAGCCTGGGTTTTTCTCCAGTGGAGCAGCTGATGGATTTCAACCGCGTACCTTTGGCCTTTTTAGCACGATTCCATTATGCTTAAAACATGGGTCAGGGAAAGATAGGAGGACTTTCAAGAGATGGATTTACACAGTGACTGCAGCAATGGACTTGAATGTGCCAGAGATGATGATAATGGAACTAAATAGGGTTTAAATTTGTTGATCAAAGGATTACTATGCATCATACTCAACTCATACCTAAGAACAACAATCAACAGCAACATTAGTTTTGCATGTTGGGGTTGTAGCTCAGTGGTAGAGTGCGTGCTTTGCATGTATGAAGTCCCGAATTCAATCGCCGGTGCCTCCAGCTGTGTTTTCGGTTTTTTGTCTTATTCCAATCCTTTGTTATGTATTTTTTTCTTTCTCACATTGTCCTAGAAATAGTACAACGAAGTAACTTTGGCAGTACGTCTAAACTCATGGCTTCAGTGTCACCCAAAGCACAGATCTTCACAGGAGGAAGCTTGAAATCAATCTGCAACTGTATTAATTATATTAATGAACATTTTCGGATTCATGTGACAACGTCGTTAAAAAAGTACGACAGAAAAGATGACCAGAAATAGGGAAAAGGGGAACTCCAAGCACCTCCACAGAAAACTTGCTGTATTTTTTTCATTTAATAAAGCCTGGGGGGAGTTGCAGCTTCGTGCTTACAGAGCTCCAAAGGTCCTATAGGCCTGCGGTCCTACTGGTCAGTGGTGTCACAGGTTGTCTGTGGCCCTACAAGAGGCTTATGTGGCAGGCTTAGACAGTAAGTTGACATTTACAAAATTTCCAACTCTAATAATGATTTTATCTCTGACCCTAACAATTACATTGTCTCTAATCATATCAATTATATGGTTGCCTCAAGAAACAGAGGTTAATAAGCCTCCAATTGGATTTTTAAGAGAGATTTCCTTTTCCAATGGAGCATAGTTTTTGGAATCCCATTTTAATTTATAGCGTTTTGGAGTATACCCCTTTCCAGAAATCTTTCCACCATATAACATTCTCTATGCACAAACGTTTATCACCATGTACTGGTGTTATTATTCATGTCACCAAATTCAAGTTAACTTGACCTTCTTTATCTCTCGCATTTCTCTCTCCCATTACTCTCCCTTATTTAGAATATAGTTTTAACTAAGCCACCAGAGCTTCCTTTTTATTCTTTACGCATAATTTAGAGCCATATCAGACAGTATTTTGTCTCTTTTGCTTCATATTTCAAACATATTCTAGAAGACTCGAGAGGAGAAGTACAGGGTAGGAGATGTATATATATATATCTTTTTTTTTTTGGTCTGGCTACATGGTCTCTGTTGAGATACCCTTCTCTTTCAAATTATTTTTACCACTCAGGGGAGTAATGAGAAAAGTTGCTATTTTCCTCACTACTTTCAAGATTTTGTTTTGTTTTGCTTCCCCCATTCTGAGGAACTCTCCTCCAAAAACTACATTTATAAATTCCAGTCTCCATCTAGTTTTGGAAGCAGGAATGGCATCCACTTCGTAAATGACATACCTGTGGAAACCCTGTGCATTTGAAAAAACTACAATAGTTAAAAAAAGGCTCCAGCTCATTTGTTCATAGGGTCCCTGTGAATCATGCTCAACTCAACGGCAATCAACAACAATCTAGTTTAGCAACTTCTGTAGAGTTTCACATTTGGGTGATTGTTGGTTAGAAAACCATTTTAGAAGGTGGTAGCCAATTTAGGGTTGGCAGATTCTTGCAAATATGACACACCTGCAAAGCAGAGTGGTAAAACAATTGTACCAGCAGTTTCATGGCCTCTTTCTGTGTCTTCTATAATCCACGAAAGAGATAATAACTTTTACCTCTCCAAATCCAAAATATCCTGAAACTTGACTCTTTCTCCCACATTTTGTGGTCCATGTGTCCTTTCGATGAATTACTGAGGGCATTCTTTGCCTTGCTGTCAAGTAGCTCATAGCAACCCTATGAATGAAAGACCTGAACACTTGTATAATTTTCATCATTTCTCCATGTTCACAGAATTTCCAGAGGCAAGCTATTTTGGAAGTGGATGCAACTCCTGCTTCCAAAGTTGTTTTAATCTGTGAACCCTACCAAACACTGTCCGCCATGGGTAACCATTATCACATTTGACTCAACAGTATCACAGAGTTTAGCATTACAGAGTTACCTCTCTAAAGCAAATTGACAGACCAGTGCTGTACCACTCAGAAGAATGTTTGAACAAAAGCAATTAAAACAAGGCCTGAAGGCCTCAGATTAAAATCACCCACCTTTGGCTTGGTAGTATAATTTCCTATCCACTAGGCCAACAGAGCTTTATGACTCACAGCAGTTCTATGAACAACAGATCTAAACCTTGACCCACATCCTACACCATCCTCACAATCTGAGACATGCTCAAACCCATTGCTACAGTTACCCTATCAATCCATCCTATTCAGAATCTTATTTTCTTCTCTGACCTTCCACTTC
>NW_006400183.1:54338-55768 GCF_000299155.1 Elephantulus edwardii | reverse complement strand
CAGTCGTTTTTGGATAATCTTCAGTAAAATCTTGCTTGCATGTGGAATCAGTGAAATTGTTCTGTAGTTTCCACATTCGGTTGGGTCGCCTTTCTTTGAGATAGGAACAAATATCGATCTCTTCCAGCAAGAAATGGAGAAATGGGAAAGGGAAATCTCTCGGTCTTTTTTTTTAACTAAAAAAAAAAGACCGAGAGATTACCGTTTCCCATTTCTTGCTTAGTCGTTCTGTTTTGATCCTTGTTAAACAAAGCAGGAAAGATTGGTTTCTCTAAGACAAAGGAACAGAACAGAGGTAAGAAGATCAACTTCGCCTGAACAAAGACTTGAATCTGGGATCCTCAGATTAAAAGTGTGATGCTCTACCGACTGAGCTAGCCATGCCCCCTGCATCACTCTTCCTTGAGTGACTAGTGTTTGTTATGAGAGCCAATTGGTCCCACATTTCACATTTTAGTTCCTAGTTTCCTTTTAATTCTCCTTGCCCAGAAAATTTCATTTGAAAGAGATATTACAATTCTTAAAATAAATTACCTTCGATCTATCTAATTTTCTGTTTCTTTAGAGGTTCAGAAGGCTTCATTTCAGACAAGAGTTGTACTATTATCCCTTTGTTATTTCTCCACCTGCGTCTATTCTCAAACAGCGCTCAATTCTACTTCATACCCCTTTGCATTGCTTGGTGCTGTACACCTTTCTTACTGCCTTGATGGGCATAGGAGACACGAATTGAAGCAAAGTTAATTAAAAAAAAAACCAAACAGACAGAACTTCCATAACTATGGGCAAGCAGAGGTGAGCTGGTTCTTCAACTTTCTTCTTCTTCTCTTCCTCCTGTTTTCTTTTCCCTTTTACTGTCATAACTGTTTGCTGTTCACACACAAAGGAAAGCGATAACTGTCTGGATGGATTAGTGTACGCTAGGACAGATCGTCTCGAATATGACTTATGTTTTAGGTTTGGGTTTTGTTGTTATTTTTTTTTTTTTTTTTACGTTTTAATGTAAACCTGGAGAAAATCCTGTAGAGAAAATGAATCCAGGACTGTATTTGGAAAGTTTTGGGGTAAAACAAAACACTGGAGAAAAATTTGGGAAAGTTTTGGGGCACTCCCTTCCTTGTGGGGAGGAAATTCAGCCCGAGGAAAAGCATATTGTGCATCCAAAAAGACCTGACACGAGAAATCAAGACTATGGGAAAATTGTGATTGCTTTACTTTCAGATCTGTGGATCTCTTCTCTCCTACTCTATCAATATAAAGGCAGGGTTGGGGATATACTATGCAATATGTCTTGGAATTGATAATTTTGTGACTCCATCCATAGGGAACTAGGGAACAACTTTTAGGCAAATTCGCCAGGGGCTGGTTAGCATTTCAGTAGAACAAGCCTCCCTCCAAGTTAATTCTAACCCTATTCTCTTCATCTTGAA
>NW_006400183.1:47395-53521 GCF_000299155.1 Elephantulus edwardii | reverse complement strand
TGATGTCTTTTCGTTTTATAATTTCACAATATATTATATCTTTAAGTGCTGCTAAAATTTCCTCTGATTGAGAAATTTAAATTTTAAAGTTAGAAACCGAGAGCTCCTTCATCAACACTTTCACTTATAGGTCTGTAGGGACATTCCTTGTTTGGTGACCGCGTGGCCTAATGGACAAGGTGTCTGATTCCGGATCAGAAGATTGAGGGTTCAAGTCCCTTCGTGGTCGGTTATTTTTATCCTGTTGTGGGAAATGGAAGTTTCTTGATTGCCACTGACTTAAGCTGCTGAAGGGTCATAAATCACTTATTAATTATAAAGAAGATTTGGAAATGCATCCACGAAGGATTTCATCACTATCCAATTCCCTTTATGGTTTATGGTATTTTATTTATATAATAAATATGACATATGACGTAAGAGGGGAAATGAAAAGTATATATATGTTGTGTGTGTGTTCATTGTTTTTGTTCAGACATTCCTCTAGGTCATATAGCCCTGGTGTACAAGTTACTGTAGAGCGGTAACTTGTGGTTGCTGTGAGGCTGAACACTGTGACACTGATGTGTCAAATGTGTTAATGGCTGGTTAGGCAATGCGGACAGAGTGGGGTGAAGCTCTCAGATTAAAACAAGCTTGGAAGGAGGAGTGGCATCCACTTCCGTAATAGCTTGCCTCTGGAAACAGTATGAACCTGAAGAGAGGATGAAAGACACCCAAGCATTGAGGACTTTCCTTTGTAGGGTCGCTAGGAGTCGCCTGCGACTCGATGGCACTTAACAATAACAATAACAACCACAAATTTATTTTATATTGCTTTGCTTACAAAGTTTATACACATTATGTTTCACACTATTCTTAATTCACATTGTGTTTCAATAATTCTGGTTCATTGTATTTTATAAATTAATCAACATTGAACTACTCCCACCATTGCCCTGTATTTCCAGATCCCTGACAGATCTTTCCCATTTCCTTTATCCACCTCTCCCTCCATCCATCAAATTGTGCAACCCACAAATTCTGCCCTGTCCATCCTCACTCCTCTGCTCCTCTCCTTCCCCTCTTGCATCCTTTTACACTTTTAACAAGTTGTTTTTCTACACTTGGAAGCTTTTAAGACTCCAGTAGCTATTAATCCAAGTAAGATCTAAGGTATTGTAGACTATGTTACACTACTGTTCAGTTTTAATCTCCTTACAGACTAAAATCCCTGCAGATCAACCTTTCTCTTCCTTCTACCCTGTGCTTACAAAAGAAAAACACACACACACACACACACACAGAAAAAAGTAGGCTAGAAGTTTTCCAGCTACAGAAATGAGGCCGGTCAAATCATATGAATCTGATTTCAAAATGGATCTGATTCTTGTAATAAAATTCTACTAAATTAAAAAAAAATGAGGGGGGAAATGTACATTAGAAGAGGACTCAAGAATCCTACATTGTGAGCTGGGCCCGGTGCACTGAACTTTCTGATAGTATTATGGATTCTGCAGGAATCTATTCAAACCAAAACACCCAGTTACAGCTTTTCCTTTCCCCCATTCTTTCTCTCATATAGCAGACTTCAAAATGCTTACATTCAGAGCCTTTCCCTTCCTCCCCCATCTACTCTTCAAAACTTTCTCTCTTTAATAGTATAATGTGAGAGTTTACCATGCATACATATGTTTCAGGTGATTAAATACATTTTGCTAGCATATAGTTATTCTTTTCTGCTCTTTCCTATTGTCTTCCTTCCGTTTATCACAGAACTCATCTTAAGGGATATAGACGTTTATAGCATAGCAATAGAAAAGCACATTCAGGAAAATCCCCAGTGAAGTCAGATGTATTGCACTAGGCAAGTCTGCAGTCAGGGACCTCTCAAAATTACTGAGAAGCAAAGATGTTAGTTTGAGAACTAAAATGTACCTGATTCAGGCCATGGCAGTTTCAAATAACTTAATATGCTGCTGAGAGCTGGACAGTGAATAAGGATGACAGACGAATTGCTATCTTTGAACTGTGGTCCTGGAGATGAGTACTGAATATCCCAAGGACTGCCTAAAGAACAAATAGCGATGTCTTGGAGAAGGTGCCGCCACAGCGCTCCTTGGAGGCAAAGATAACAAAGTTTCGTCTCACGTATTTCGGGCATGTTGTTAGGAAAAGCTATTTTTTGCAGTACAATATCATGTTTGGAAAGGTAGAGGGACAGCGAAGGAGACAAAGAACCCTCAGCAAGATGGATTAACACGATGACTGCCGCAATGGACTCGAGTGTGTCAGAGATTGTGAGGATAGCATAGGGTTCAGATTTGTGGTTCATAGGATCGCTATGAATAGTACTCGACTCGACGATAACATGAAAGAAATCCAGTAGATTACAGTTTATAACAAAACTCAAATTCCTTCTAGATTGAGTTGGACTCTAGTCCAACTATGGAAAACTATGGAGGTGCTGGGGATCGAACCCAGGGCCTTATACGTGCAAAGCATACGCTCTACCACTGAGCTACACCCCCTCCTGAAGTGTACTTGCTAATATTTTTTTCTGAAAATAAGCGCTATTTCCTGAAACTTTTCGCTCCTTGAGTATTGTGTTGTTTAATATTAAGACACATCACCAGCTGCTTTAGACGAAATGAGCTCAGGAACTCGAAATAGTGACTTTTTTAGAGTACTGACCATGAAACTGAAGACAGAAAATTCGATACATGTGTTAGACAAATACCCACAGGATTTTTCGATTATGGCTTTAGAATCTTGTTAGGATCTTTTTCTTCTCTTGTGAGTGGGGCTCTAGTGGCCCCGTTCCTACGCAGTTGCGCTGTTAACCCAAAGGCTACATCTCTCCAATGTTTCAATTCCAACAGCATCTCCACCAGAGAAAGGTGTGCAGTTTCCTCCCATGAGGTTTACAATCTCAGAAACCTAGTGGGGGATCAGCTACGAGTAAGTTCCTATTTCATAGCAATGGATTTTTTAGTTTGGGGTGGTGTTTTACAGTGTCTAATTATTATGTTTTCGAGAAAGTTGTGCATCGCCGTTATATCCTTTCTGTAATGCCTGTTCAAACTGTTTGGAAGCAGTAGTGGCATCCACTTCCTAAACAGCATGACTCCGGAAACTCTACGAACTTTGTCGATATTTGTAGAGGGACTTCAGGCCTTTTGTTCATAGGGTCGCTATGAGTCGTGCTAGACTCGAAGACAATCAACAAAAACAACATTCAAAGTGTACACTGAGCAAATCACTCAAGAGGCTGGACTTGATGGGGAAAAAATGTGGCATCATCCGCTGTTGGCGGCTACTTGCGTAGCCAGGCAGACAGACTCAGACTGTAGAGGGCGCAAGTGAGGCTGTGTTTTTATTTGGGCTCCAGACGTCTCCGTGCGTGGATGTGATAAATGCAGCGTTGAGACGAGAAGCAATGTCGATCGTCAGCTATGAAATTGAATCCCACTGAAACTCAGAAAGTTTACTAGGTTTTCCTTGAAAAGGAAAGAAGAGCAAAGATCATTTGTTTGTTTGCTCCACATCGTTCTAACTCTTAGATGAAGTTTACTAAAACCTTGCTTTTTCCTGAAGAAATACTGTCTGGCAATTCTTCACAATCTGCTCTTCGCGTAAAAGGAGTCTGCTGTGACTACAGAAAGTCAGAGACTGTTTGCAATTATAACACAGTGATGTTTTCTTCAGACCTGGCACAGGTGTGAGCTCTGGGGACGTAGTGTATTAAGCACTAGGCTTTGCTCTCAGAGGCAAGGATGGCGAAGCTTCATCTCTCATACTTTAGAGACGTTACTAGAAAGAGTTATTCCTTGCAGAGGACATCATGCTTGGGAAGGCGGGGGACGGCGGAGGAGAGGACCCTCAGCCAGGTGGATTGACACAGTGACTGCAGCAATGGGGTTTGAGGGGGTCAGAGATGGTGAGGATGGCACAGGACCGGACAGGGCTCAGATCCGTTGTTTAGAGGGTCTCTGTGCGTCGTACCCTACTCGACAACACCTCACAACAACAACTAGTCTAAAATTTGATCTTTCGAATACACCAGCCTTCTGCGGGAGAAGGTGGTCTCCTCGGGTAGATTGACGAGTCAGAATTGACTCCATAGCAGTGGGCGTCTTGATTCTCAGAAAAGATGCAGAGGCGTACAGGTGAGTCCCTCTCAGATCAGGTGGGTGGCCTCTAAATCATCTTAGGGCTAGCCTGTCACAGACTGGGGTTACAAGGGATAACGACAGCTTTTAGAGAGAAGAGCAAAGACCACTTTCTTTTTCTATAAAGACTCCCCCTTTCCTATGGAAAACAGCCTCCCTCACCCAAGCCATCCTTAGTAAGTTTCCTCTGCAAAATTGTCTCCAGGTTTAGCCTAAAACACAAAGTATCTTTTCATATTCTTGGGGTTTTTTAAATCAAATTCCTGTATTAATTCATGAAAGTCATTATCAGTTCAGGATCGATCACTGAAATTACTTGTGGTCAAAGTAGGATCGACGGAAAAGCGTGTGTCAGCTGTTTTGAAAGCATGTAGACCTTACCCGAGGGCTTGGATAAGGTTGTCTGTACTCTGCTTCTTTTTTTAATTTTAGTTGAGATTTTAATGCAAGTTTACCGAGAACATGGATTTCCATTCATTCGTTGTTGCATATCTCCCTCCCTACCCACCCCCCACTCCACTTCTTTTTTAGCAGCCATTTCAGGAGGTGAGACTCTCCCATCCATACCCAGGAACTGAGTTTAGGAAAGGTAGACAAGCTGCAGTGTAGTTTGATGGTTTCTATTGGCTCTATAGCTGCCTGTGATTGAGACGTAGTAGACAAGACAATGGGAGTCTTTGTCAAACCTGGTTTAAACAACTGTTTTCAAGCATCCCAAAGGAGGCAATGATACAAAAAATGGATTTTTTTCTCTAGTAGGAGTGAATTTTTATTTTGTTAGGTGCTGTCAGACCGATTACAACTGTAATCCTTGCACCATGTTGCTCACGTTCTCTGACCTGCTCATCTTTTTGAAACTGCAGCTAGTGACAAAAACTAAGTGTCAGAATGGCCAAGTGATCTAAGGCGCCAGACTCAAGTTTCACTTCCTCCAAACGAGGATTCTGGTCTCCAATGGAGGCGTGGGTTTGAATCCCACTTCTGACACACCTTTGTTTTTAACCTTCTGTTTGAAATCATGTTTTATCCACCCCAGAGATGGAATTTGGGTTTTTTCCAAATACCCTGAGGAAAAAAAAATTTTAAAAAAATTCCACTTTAGCCTTATACTGCTAGAGCAAGTGTTATCTCTATCTTGTCACTGCTTTCTTAACATTCATTTTTTTTTCCTCCAAACTCACTTAATTGGACTGCTTAGTCTTTTTGGTCATGCGAAGATGGCCTTAGAGTACTTAGAGATAATATGTGGAAGATAAAAATGACAACAAGGAACTTTCACTGAGCATCAGTATGGCAAGAAATCGCTTAAGAAAAATGTAGCAACAGGAAAAAGAAAATGGAGATACAGGGAATCGAACCCAGGACCTCGTGCATGCTAAGCACGCGCTCTACCACTGAGCTATATCCCCTCACAAAATCGCATTTCTTCCTGTGGCATAGCCTGTTTTATATGAATTTCCATCGTTTCTCACTCACGTCTTTGAATGCTAGGTCATACAAAGAAAATCACTTTATGTTCAATTCTACAGCTTCCATTTTCCCTACACTGCACTTTCTTGGGCACGGATAAAACAAGAGAAAAATACTTTAGTGCCAGAAAGAAAGGTGTCTTTCTTGGTCAGTGATCTTCCACCAGCTTGCCCTTAGGCTGGGTGAAATACAGCATTCTCTTGTAAAATCTCTGAATAAAACTAACTGAATTCTTCAGACTTTAGGGATCATATTAATGTTTCACGTAGAAAATAAAATACATAACTAGAATAATTCACACGTGTGTGTGTGTGTGTGTGTGTGCGAAAATACTCTAAAACCGACATAGACACAAATGTCACTGTATTTTCAAAGAATAACATGTCCTTACTAACTCAAGGAAATTTTTTGCACAATAGTTTGTCACTATTGTAAAATAGACGAATGGTAGATAAATATTTAACTCTAGCGAAATGAAGTTGGTTCTGGGTGGGGTTGATTTAGG
>NW_006400183.1:27458-28016 GCF_000299155.1 Elephantulus edwardii | reverse complement strand
GACAAAGATTCTCACCACTGGACCAATTGGCAGCATCAGGATGGATGGTGAAGAGATAGAGATTGTACACAGCTTTAGTTTGCTTGGCTCCGCAGTAAACACTCTTGGGATCAGGAGCCAGGAAATTAAAGGGCGCATTGCCATGGGAAAGTCTGCTGTTAAGGACCTCTCCAAAGTACTGAAGAGCAATGGTGCCTCTCTGGAGACTAAGATGCGTTTGATACTGACCATGGTCTTTGCAATCAGTTGTTATGCATCAGAGAGTTGGACAATGACCACAGAGTATAGAAGGAGAATTGTTGCCTTTGAGCTGTGGTGCTGGAGAAGAGTATTGAGAATACCATGTACTGCTTGGAAAACAAACAGATTCATCCTGGAAAGGGTTATACCGGGTGGCTCCTTGGAAGCAAGGATTCTGAGGCTCCATCTAACATACTTTGCACGTGTTGTGAGGAGAGACCGGTCCTTGGAGAAGAACATCATGCTTGGGAGGGTGGAGGGACGGCGCAGGAGGGGAAGGCCCTCTATGAGGGTTAATACTTCTAGCCTTAAGCTTAA
>NW_006400183.1:24844-26476 GCF_000299155.1 Elephantulus edwardii | reverse complement strand
ATATGCCATCCCCTTTTCCTTATGAATCAGGGTGAAGTCTCTCTCAGGGAGGAGTGATAGGGAATGGCAAAAGACACACTGACAAAGGAGATTAATTAGAACTGGCTTTGATGAGCACTGTGGCAATTGGACAATTAAAACAGACATTCGGGAGGGGGGAAGAAGAACGAACTGGGGAGGAGGGTAGAGAAAACAGTGCAACATGAATGAATGAAAACCCAAAATCTCTGCAAATGATCATTAAAACTAATAAAATTCAATAATAATTAAAAAATAAAAAAATTCTTCCCCCTTCACTCTTTTTGTTTGTTGTGTTATGTGCCATCGAGTCGCTTGTGACTCATAGAGACCCAATAGATTTCAGCAAGCCCTAGTCTCTAAATAATCGGTATCTTTTGTTGTTGTTGTTTTGTCCCTGAATTGCTCCAGCCCAATGTAGCTGCTGAGACTCAGAGAAGAACATTTCTAGATGTAGAGGCAATATCTACACAGGCCTTCAGGTGCCCTCCAGCAGAGGGGTGTAGCTCAGTGGTAGAACACGTGTTTTGCATGTATGAGGCCCCGGGTTCGATCGCCGGCACCTCCACCCTTTTGCTCTGATCCACCGTTCTTCCTAGAGGATTCTGGCGGTATGGTGGGTAAGGACCTTCGCTGTCGACGCAAAAATGCAATTCCTAGCCACCATCCTCTCTGCAAGAGAAGGTTGGGCAATCTCTGAAGTATTTACAGCCACCGAAAACCGGCTGGAACCTACTGATGGATATGGATCACTTCCGAAAATACGTTGAATTTGGGTTTTGGTTTTTAACCTAAAAGTAAATAAATAAATCATTAAATCACAGAGTGACTGACAGCAGAAGGAAGGACTTTGGGAAAGCAGAGAAGGAAGAACCCCATCCCTACGGAATCTCGTTTCAAGGCTGCTTTTTGGAGAGAGGGAGTTTTTACATTATCAAATTAATCACCTTAATACTTAAAATGCTATTCAAACTTTTTCATTTTGGGCGAATGGAGGTGATAAGTGTGTGTTTTGAGCATTTCATCTCATCTCAACCGTCAAATTTATTGTGTAACATAGTCCCTGGTTTTGTTACGTGCCATACAGTCGACTAGGACCCACAGCGACTCAATAGACAGCTGAGAGGAGCTCTGTGCTGTCCCCTTGACTCGTTTGTGTCAGTTCTTCCCTTTGGGGGTCTCCCTTTCTTTCAGCGACCTTGTTTTTCAAGAACAAGCTCCTCCTGACAGCGTGACCAAATTCTGTGGGTCAAACGTTCAGCACTTCATACAGCAGTGGCCTGCTAGTTCAGTCGGTAGAGCATGAGACTCTTAATCTCAGGGTGTTGGGTTCAAGCTCTATGTTGGGCTCTTCTTTTGGCCTCTGAGGAGTCCACCCCGCAGGTATGGGAAACCTAACTTAAGGTTAAGAAATTAGGTTAATTAAAAAAAAAAAGAAATTAGGTTAATACTGAGGGCTTGATACAAGCCATGGTTTTTGCAATCACTTGTTATGCAATCAGAGAGCTGCACAATGACTAGGGAGGACAGAAGGAGAATTGATGCCTTTGAGCTGTGGTGCTGGAGAAGAGTATTGAATGTACCATGGACTGCCAAGAAAACAAAAAGATTCAT
>NW_006400183.1:21550-23464 GCF_000299155.1 Elephantulus edwardii | reverse complement strand
CAGAAAAAGATATTCAAATGGCCAACAGACATGCAAAGAAATGCTTCAAATCACTGATAATAAGAGAGATGCAAATCAAAACTGCAATGAGATATCATCTCACTCTAGTAGCAGTGGCAAAGTTTAACAGGACAGCAAGTAATAAACGTTGGAGAGGATGTGGTAAGATAGGAACTCTTTTACATTATTGGTCGGATTGTACAATGGTACAACCACTCTGGAAGGCAGTTTGGCGCCTCTTCAAAAACCTGAACATAGAAATTCCATATGACTCAGCTATTCCATTGCTTGGAGTATACTCCAAGAAAATGAGAACTGAGGCTCAAATGGAGATTTGCACACCAATGTTCATAGCAGCATTATTCACCATCACAACATGGTGAAACAACCCAGAAACAACATGGAAACTACCCAGATGTCCAACAACAAACGATGAATTGAGAAATTGTGGTACATTCATACAATGGAATACTATGCAGCACACAGGAGCAATGATTTTGTAAATTACTACCTAACTTGAGAGGAACTAGAGAGCATTATTCTGAGTGAATGAACTCAGTCCCACAAGGACAAATACTGTATAAAACCATTATTGTAGAATGAGTATGAGGATCCAAGTTGTGGGGAAGGGTGGAAATAGAGGGGTGTGAATGGGGGGTAGGATATAAATCATAGGGTTGCACAATTTGGTGGGTGGGTGGGGTGAAGGAAATGGGAAGGATCTATTGTGAAAAACAGTGTACTCAAACTTTGTAAAGAAATCCAAAACAACAAAGAAAACCCAAACTAAAGCAAAACAAAAAGACATGATACAAACCCATCAGAAGCTCCACAGGAGGGAGTCTGCCTTTGTAAAGACTACAACCTTAGAGACCCTGTGGGGAAGTTCTACTCTGCCCTGTAGGGTTGCTAGGTTAACTCAAAGTCAATGGCCTTGGTTTGGTGGGGTTGATTTTTTTTGTGTTTTGTTGTTGGGTTTTTTTAGTAACCCCATGAGAGAAAACAATCAACATATATTTTAAGACTTTTAAGATTGAAATCAATTAAAGGCGATGACTTACTTAAAAAAAAATCTGTACATAGAACATGTCCAAACAGAACAAAAATACACTGCATGGTTTAAAATCAGAAAAGGTGTTTGTCAGGGTTATAGACTTTCTGAATACATATTCCATCTCTATGTTGAGTCAAATATTAGAGAAAATGACCTCTGAAGAAGAATGTGTTGTCAGGATCTGAGGACGACTCATCAATAATAATAACATGCATTATGCAGATCATATAGCCTTGTTGGCTGACAGTAAAAATGACTTGAAGCACTTATTATGGAAGCTCAGATTACAACTTTCAATATGGATTACATCTCAATATGAAGAAAACAAAAATTCTCACCACTAGACTAATAGGTTAATGGGTGGGGAAAAATTATAATTGTCAACTCTTTCATTTTGCTGGGATCCACAATTAACATCCAGGGGGCTAGCAGTTAAGAAATCAAAGACATGTTGCACTTAGAAAATCTGCTATCAAAGACTTCTCTAAAATGCTAATAGGAAATAAATTTAAAGACTAAGAGGTACCTGATCCAAGCCATTGACTTTTCAATTACTTCTTATGCATCTGAGTCTTGGGCAGTGAATAATGATGCCAGAAGAATTGAGGCCTTTGAGTTGCAGTGATGAAGAAGAGCATTGACTATCCCATGGATTGTCAAAAGAACACACAAGATTGTCTTGGAGGAAGTAGAACCTGAGCACTTCTTAAAGGCAAAGATGGTGAAAGTTTTCCTCACATACCTACTGAATTTTGTTGTGAGGGATCAGAGTTTGGGAAAGAAATAATTTTGGAGAAGGGTCAGAGAAAGAGAGGAAGACTCTCAACAAGATGGATAAATACAGTGACTGTACAGTGAGT
>NW_006400183.1:19083-20072 GCF_000299155.1 Elephantulus edwardii | reverse complement strand
CAGAGGGCGATGAATTGTTTGCAGACAAGGCAGCCACCATTGATCCTGCGTCTGCAGACCCTGAAGTGCTGCACCACCCGCTTCATCTTCTGGCAAGATGGCAGCGAGCAATGGGTGCTGTGGCACTCACTGGCTGATGTGCACCAGGGAGTCCAGGCACTGCTGGATGCTCAGGCGCACTGACTCTGGGGGGCTCTTGGCTGTTGCCACCATCACCCATCTTCAGGCTGTTGATATTACAGCAGGTGTTGTCAAAGGCTGTCACCCTCGCAGAGACCGAAAAGAAACAAGCGGGAACAAGAAAAGAGCTCAGCCAGCCAGGGCAGGTCATGGTCTTTTCAACCACTAGCTATGGACAATGAACAAGAATGACAGAAAGAAAAGTATATCTTTGAGCTCTAATGTTAGAGAAGAAGACTGAATATCCAAAGGACTGCCAAATGAACAAATAGATATGTCTCGGAGAAAGTACAGTCAGAGTTCTCCTTGGAGGAAAAGATGTCAAAGTTCTGGCTCACATAATTTGGACATGTTGTTAAGAGAGGCTATTCCTTGGAGAAGGTGGAGGAATCACAAAAGAGAGGAAAACCCTCAACCAGATGGATTGACAGTGACAGCTATAATCAATTCACGTATGTCAGAAATGATGAAGTTAGCACATGGTCGGACAGGGTTGAGATCTTTTGTTCACAGAGTCATTATGAGTTGTACTCAACATGATAGCCTTTAAAAACAACAAAAATAACATTTTGATAATTTCTTTGTATCCTTATCTCAAAACAATGTAAGGTAGTTATTCCTCCATCAGATGATAAAATATTCAGTGACATTGTTTATCCGATCCAGTATTTCTTAGAGTAATGGAATGCAAGCAGCTGAGTTGAGCTGACATTTGTGACCTAGCAGATTAAATGTTTGGTTTCCAGTTTGCATATATTTATTATCACTACCTTGATATTATTTCTCACTTTGTACCAACTTTCCTTTTG
>NW_006400183.1:16028-17165 GCF_000299155.1 Elephantulus edwardii | reverse complement strand
TACAACAGCAGAACCATGCTGTATTTGTCCTTTTGTGACTGTGATATTTTACTCAGTATAATGTCCTCCAGGGTCACCCATTTTTAATAATATTGCATGAGTTCCTTGTTTTTCAATGCAGCGTAGCATTCCATTGTCTGAATATACCACAGCTTCTCTATCCATTTGTTAGTTGATGGGCACCTGGGTTGTTTCCAACTCCTTGCTATTGTGAACAAAGCTGCAGTAAACATGGGTGTGCATATATCTGCTTGGATGTCATTTATGGCTTCTTTGGGGTATATTCCCAGTAGTGGAATTGCTGTGTCAAATGGGATTTCTATTTGCAACTTTTTGAGAAAGCGCCATACCACCTTCCACAGTGGTTGTACCATTTTACACTGCCACCAACAGTGAATAAGGGTTCCATTTTCTGCACAACCTCACCAGCATTTGTTGCTTGCTGTTCTGTTAAATTTTGTTGTTCTGACTGGGGTGAGACGTTATCTCATAGTTGTTTTGAGTGCACTTTAGTTTTTAAACTGACATTGTTGCTTTTTAGCACTTTGGAAAGATCCTCGACAGATTATTCAAGCGGTCTAATGACATGAGCAGAGTAAATCTTTCAGCCAATAAAGGGGAAGCTTTCTTCTATTAAGATTTATAGCCAAGGAAACATGAAGGGTTACTATGAGTTGGAATTGACTTCATGACTGTGAGAAGGGGTTTTGGTGGTGCCCCCCCCCCCATTTTTACTGAGCAAACAGTCTGAGAATGAAGTATGTAAAGAATGTGACATCAGAATTAGAGGAAGACTCATAAACAACCTGCAGTATGTAGATGATACAACATTGCTGAAATTAAGAGAATTTGAAGCACTTATTGATGACTACAGTCTTCAAAATGGATTACATCTGAACATAAAACAAAACTCCTTACAACTGGGCCACTTAGACAACATCATTATAGACAAGAAAACACCTGAAATTGTCATGTTTCATCATACTTGGCTCTATAGTCAACATTCATGGAAGCAATAGTCACGTAATCATAAATATATTACATGGAGCAAGTCTACTGCCAAGGATCTCTTTAGAATTCTAAAGAAAAAAGATGCCTGTTTAAAGACTATGATGTACCTAATCTAAGCCATGATGT
>NW_006400183.1:10226-14958 GCF_000299155.1 Elephantulus edwardii | reverse complement strand
GAGAATTAAGTATAGAATAGGTGAAAATTGGTGGGAGCCACCTCTTTACAGAGGACCACAGATGGTACCCACTGATCCACCTCCTCCTTTGCCCTATACAGGAGAATATGATAAGTACATGAATAGATGGGTAGTTCACAATGGTAAGGTAACAAGATGGGAGAAATTGACAACATGGGAAAGAATAAAACGAGCTAGGCCTCCATGGTGTACATTAAACCCTACTGAAAAAGCTGAAGTACTAGCTGGAATTTCCAAAGCAATAGAGCATTATAAAGGGTCATATTATTGCCATGTTCATTATCACAGCATAGTCTGTCAGACTTTACAAAAAGTGAAAGAAACTTTTGAGAAGTGGCCACATTGGTAACCACACGTCTGGCGTCTTGCTGAAATGTACCTTGTAAAACCGCATGTTTATGATGTTATGCTTTATTAATAGCTTACTGATCTGTTTGTGTCAGCTGTTTCTTACAACAGTAAATGTTAGCTTTTTCAAAGTAAATGTCATGTATCTGGCATAGTGACAAGGAAGACTGTATAAAAG
Source organism: Elephantulus edwardii (assembly GCF_000299155.1). NCBI lineage: Eukaryota > Metazoa > Chordata > Mammalia > Macroscelidea > Macroscelididae > Elephantulus > Elephantulus edwardii. The sequence continues at coordinate 14,411 of NW_006400183.1, read as the reverse complement.
GTTCATCTATACTCAGTAAAGTTGGCAGCATCACAATCTCTCTCTGGTGTTGTGTTGTCTGTCCCACCGAATCCGTTCCCACCTGACATCTTCACCACATCCGTGGGTCGGTGTCGAGACCGCTCACATCCCGGTCTGCAACACTATCACAAACAAGGAGGTATACTAAAAAATCTCAGAATGTAGGTGTGATTCATGCCTAATGGAAGGTTGATTCTCTCATTCACCACCATTTAGTCAAAGCCGACCCACCTTTGGGTTTCTAAGGAGCTACAAGTGGATTTCAACTGCCAGATTGATGTGAATTTTGGGTAAGCAGCACAACTCCCTGCAAACTAGTTACAGCTTTTGCAGAGAAGAGAAAAAAGGACTATATGTTATATAAAAACTCAAGGTCTTTTTGCTTCTCATGTGAACTCTTCTATCCTAATTCCATCCCTACTTTACCAAGAAGCAAGCAGCCCTTCTCTCACCTCCAAGTCTCACTCTATAAGGTCTCCCTGGGTATTAAAAACAGAAAAGGGCGGGGTGACCAGGTAACCTCTCCAAACTGAAGCATCCTTGAAGGGTTTAGTGACAATAAGAGGTCTGCTGACATGTTCCAGGAACACCTGCGACTTTTAAAAACAAGAGACCTTCAGGGGGTCAGGGTTGAAAACAGACCAGATCTAGTTCTAAGAGCTAGTCCTTGTCAGCAATCTTCTGAGTCTCTGACCTCTAAAGGGTTAAGTACACCAGAGGAATTCTTGTTAACAAGGTCTCCAGCAATGCAGGGGGTGGGAGTGGGGTTGGGGCGATGTGTTTGTAAATAGCTATGGCACTTAAGTAGTCAAAGATAATTTACTTCGGTAAGAATGTTTTTTTATCTTTCTTTACTCTGAAAAATGTGCACGTGACTTTCTAAGTATTCTATGCCCACTTCTGTAATAAAAGGGAGGATGGGGAAGCTCTTTTTAGCCATTTGCCTAATAAAGCTCTTAGCCCTTAGTCTTATACCGTCTCTTGTGTGTCTCTGCCTTCTGCAACTTGTGATCACAGAACACTCATGAACTACACCAAACCCCATCTCATGATTTGGTTAGTCCTCTCGTATAGGATCAAGTTGATAAGCAAGCCTACAAGATCTCAGAATTTTGTAATTGAAAATTCTTGTAGTTAAGTATGCCTACGCTCTCAAAGAAGCTGCTTTGTGGCTAGCACACTGCTCTTATTCTTCCATGGAGCTCTTGCTCCTACCCATGAATAAGGGTGAAAGAAGAATAGATGCATTTGAGTTGTAGTGTTGGAGGTGAATGCTGAATATCCCATGGACTTCCAACTCCTTCCCCCATAAGTGTTGGAGACAGTGCAACTAGAATATTCCTTGAAGACAAAGTTGATGAAATAAAATTGTTATGTCCCATACACATTGGATCTTTTGTTAGGAGAGTCTATTCCTTGGAAATGGACAATGGAGGAAAAGAAGACCCTCAATGAGATGGATTGACGCTGTATCTTCAGCATCAGACTCAAATGTGTCAGAGATAGTACGGATGGCACAGAATAAGGGTTCAGATCTGTTGTTCATGGTATTGCTATGAGTCATCCTCAACGCGATGGCATTTAACAGCAACAGTCCATTTTTATTTTGTACTGTCATGTGTATCTTTCTTTTCACACCTAAGCTACTGCTTTATTTGTTATTAACTCTTTTAAGGGTTTCTTATTCACAATTGTTTGCTGTGTGTCAGAGAGTGGGACAATGACTAAGGATGATAGATAATTGATGCCTTTGAGCTATGGTGATGGAGAAGAGTGTTGAATATACCATGGACTGCCGAGAGAACAAACAGATTCATCCTAGAGAGGGTGAAATCAGGCTGCTCCTTGGAGGCAAGAATTCTGAGTCTTTGCCTGACATAGTTTGGTCATGTTGCAACAAGGGACCAATCTTTGGAGAGGGCCATCATGCTTGGAAGGGTAGTGTGATAGAGAAAGAGAGGAAGACCATCGATGAGATGGATTGATTCAGTGACTGGGATAATAAGAGTAAGTGTGTCAGAGACAGTAAAGTAGGCACGGGATAGAGCAGGTTTCAGGGCTATGGTACATAGGATTGGTATGAGTCACAAGCGACTTGACGACACATAACAATAAACAACAATGAAGGATTTTGATTGTATGATAACCTTGGGTTTCTCATTTTTTCACTCTTACAAGAGCTAGGTGCAGGCATTCTGTGAATTTTACGTCAAAATTATGAGTTAGCTTCTCTGGAAAAAAAAGAGCAAATTTTACCATGTTAGGGTTATGTAAGCAAATACATAATCTTACAGATAGAAGTGTCACTCTCTTTGTAAAGCTTGAACTTTCTACCTTCAAGTTAAGAGCTTAGTGTAAATCATTTAGGCTCCTGATGATGTTGTATCTGAAAACATGCCAAAGTACGTGAGAAGTGTCACCATTCTTGCCTCTAAGCAGCATCTTGGCTACACTTCTTCCAAAAGAGATTTATTTGCTCTTATCAGAAGAATATAGTATATTTAATATTCTTCATCACCAATCAAAACTTTCAATTCTTCTTTGGTCTTTGTCCAACTTTCAAAAGCATATGAAACATTTGAAAATATCATTGCATGAATTAGATGCACCTAAATCTTTAAAGAGAAATCTTTACTCTTCAACACATTAAAGAGAAAGTTCACAGAAATCTCCCCAATTTAATACATAGTTTTATTTCTTGACTGCTGCTTTGTTGAGTATTGGCTGTGGATCCAAGTAGAATATAATCCATAACTTCATTCTTTCCTTCATTTATCATTATGAACTCCATTTATTGATCCAGTTGTGAGGATAATGGTTTTCTATATGTTGAGGTATAATCCTTACTGAGATTTTCAATGGAATCAAATCTGTTGTTGAAATGGTCTCTAAATCTGGAAGGTATGAACTCAGGTTGCATTTTACCTCTAATGGAATTGTTTTCATTACTTCAGCTGCAATTTGAGCTTGGCTAGGAAGTCGTCTGGAGTGGCTAGATTCTACAGAAGTTTGTTTTCTGGTTCTGGTGAGGATCAGAGTGGAATGGTGACTCACTGTTGTATATGAGTTGATTGTATTTGGCCTCCTATTTAAAAATGCGTTTGGTCAGTAGTATGGGGCTGGAACCCAGGTTGGAAGCCTCTGGAAACTCCATGAATGTGGAGAAATGATGAAAGTTATACAAGTGTTCAGGTCTTTCATTCATAGGGTTGTTATGAGTTGTCTATGACACGACGGCACTTAACAACAACGTAGAGAGAGCTCTGTTGGCCTAATGAATAGAAGGTTATGCTACCAACCCAAAGGTGGGTGATTTTCATCTGTGATCCTCAGGCCTGGTTTTAATTGTTTTTGGTCAAACATTCTTCTAAGTGGTATACCACTTGTCTGTCCATTTGCTCTATAGAGGTAACTCGTGGTTGTTGTGATGCTGAACACTGTAACACTGATGTGTCAAATGTGATAATGGTCACCCATGGTGGACAGTGTTTGGTGGAGCTCCCTGATTAAAACAAGCTTAGAAGCAAGAGTGGCATCCACTTCCGAAATACCTTGTCTCCGGAAACTCTATGGACATGGAAAAAGGATGAAAGTTATGCAAGTGTTCAGGTCTTTTGTTCATAAGGTCGCTATGAGTCGTCTATGATTCAATGTCACCTTACAGCAACAACAACAACATGAGCATAATGGTCTGTTCTGCAGTTAGCTTCTGCCCTTATTCTGACTGATAGTATTGAAATTCTCCGCACAGATACAATCAATTTAATTCTTGCGCATTCCATTGGGCAAGGTCTACAACTTACATGCTAGTTGATCATACTGTTGTAGCTCATATGTTTCTGTGATTCTGGAAGCTATGTCATTGGTATTTCAAATACCAGCAGTGTCACTACTGATGTTGTTGTTGTTAAGTGCCGTCGAGTCGCAGGTGACTCATACTGACCCTATGAAGGAGAGTCCTCGACGCTTGGGTGGCTTTCATCCTCTCTCCAGGTTCATAGGGCTTCTGGAGGCAAGCTATTATGGAAGTGGATGCCACTCCACCTTCTGTTGTTGTTGTTGTTGTGTGCCGTCGAGTCGCCTGCGACTCATAGCGACCCTATGTACAACAGCCCTAAACTCCACTCTGTCCTGTGCCAATCGCACTGTCCCGACACTCCCATC
>NW_006400183.1:8119-9041 GCF_000299155.1 Elephantulus edwardii | reverse complement strand
GTTTAATCGGGGAGCTCCACCCCACTCTCAGTCCACATTGGGTAGCCAACCATTAACGCATTTGACACATCCGTGTCACAGTGTTCAGCCTCACATCAACCACAAGTGACCACGGGACGGCACCTTGTACACCAGGGCTATACGACCTAGAGGAATGTCTGAACAAAAACAATGAAAGACTGGCCGGAGGTCCACACACTAGAAGTCACCCACATATAGACAGGCTTAATCAGAGCTTCCACTCTAAGACTAAGATGCAAAGCTAGCTTCTTTTGAAATAATAAATAATAGGTCTTTGAAAACCCTTTAAGAAGCAGTGGAACATTGTCAGAATTTCATAGCAGAGTAATATTAGCTTCCTAAATGGAATTAAGGAATATTTCCTCCTCTCCTATTTTCTTAACAAGGTAACTTGGCACAGCAACTCCATCAGTGGACTCAATTATATCAGAGATGATGAGGATGGTGGAGGATAGGCCAATGTTCGGGTCTGTTATTCATAGGGTCATTGAACCCTAGTACACTCAATAGTACCTAACAACCTATCTTCTAGAATAGACTTTGCAGAGTTGTTGTTATTCTTTAAATATTTATCAAATTTTTCCAATGACTTAATCTTTCTTAATCTTTTCTGAGAGGGAAGAGTTTCAAAATTAATAAAGCTATTTTCTTATAAGTTGTAATGCTATTCAAAATAATAAGTTTCTGCTTGGTGAGCTTGTGTAATTTGAGGAATTTATACATTTCATCTGCATTGTCAAATTAAAGTGGGTAATATTGTTCCAAGTAAAAGGAAATGGTTGACAATTTCAATTTCTCTTTCTATCATGGTATTGTCTCTTAATGTTGGCAAATTTAACATGTAAATATTCTGTCACCGACCACCCGACTACGGTCGTGACAAGAAACTCAAGGGGTTTCT
>NW_006400183.1:2162-6810 GCF_000299155.1 Elephantulus edwardii | reverse complement strand
AAAGTGAAAAAATAGATTTATAATCATCAAACAGAATTACACATAGTAAATTTCCGCATTTAGTAAAAAAGTATTGCATTTTTTTCCTAGCTGCCAAAATCCAGACTATCCATCATCCTGATATTATCTTTCTTTTTATTATCTCTATTCTTCCCCATCCATGCCTTTTGCCCTGCGTTACTGAAAATTTTCTTGGTTTCTGCTTGGAATGTGATGAACAGAACTTGAATGGACAAATTACCATTCTTTCTTTTCCCATGTTCTTCCTTTTGTTTGGTGGCTTAATGGTAAGGAGTTGTCTACCAACTCAAAGGCACTCTGTTCAAATCCACCAGCTGCTACACAGGAGAAAGAAGGGCAATCTCTTCCCATGATGCAATTTATTGCCTCTGAAAACTTACTGGAAAGCCAACAATTTTCTTTAGCTTACTTGTAAAGAGCTGGAAGAAGGGAGAAAAGAAGCAAGCTCTGATTGAAGCTCAAAGACCTTCTACCTAAGAGTAAAAACCAATCTTGCCTGAACAGGGCCTTGAAGCCTGGACCCTCAGACAAAAAGTCTGATGCTCTTCCAACTGAGCTACCCAGACTCACAGGGTATAACCATCCTGAAGGCAATTTATTTTCAAGGAGACTTTTATATTGGAAACTTAATTGTTACTAGGTACCATTGATTTATAGTGACCCTATGAACAGCTAGATTTGGACCTGCACCAGCTTCATCTTCTCAGGCATGCTTGAGCCCATTGCTGCAGTCACTGTGTCAATCCATCTCATTGAGTGTCTTCCTTTCCATCATTGGACTGTCTATATTTCGAAGCATGATGTCTCTTTCCAAAGAATGTCCCCTTCTAACCACATGCCCAAAGTATAAAGAAGAAGCTTCACCATCTATGCTTCTAAGGAGCACACTGGCTATATATTCTCCACGACTTATCTGTTTGTTCTTTTTGCAATCCTTGGGATATTCAATACTTTTGTCCAACTATAGGATCATTCCACTCGGTCCTATAAGGTCATCGGTTTCTTTGGCAAGGACTTACTTTTAAACCTTTCTTCTTTCCTTCTGTCCTTCTTTTGTGGTGATGATAATGGGGTGTCTAACCACTTAAAGTACCTTAGGATTTACCAACCCATACTTCAGTCATTGGAACCAGTTGCCAGGGAGGTATGTCTCACTTGCGTATTGGGTGATTCATTTACATGTTGATAGAAATTAACATGTTAAAACTCATGTTATAAATAGATTTTAAGAACACTCCCCCGCCCCTCCCCTGACATTAAAATCTGGCATTTCTGACAACTGAGGGCTCTTGTTTAACCTTCCAGATCTTTCTCTCTGGAGCGAACATCATTATTTTATTGTTGAAAGGGGAAAAGAAGGAACATTCCAACCCATGTCTCTCTCCACAAGCTGTCATCTACATCCTGTCATTGCATAATTTAGCCATTGACTCTTATTTCTCCACCCATCCAAATATGTCATCATTATCATTGGCATAGACAAGATGGTCCATCATCCTCAAAGTATGTCACTTTTGACCATCTCTCAATTTCACCTAAGTAATCGCTTTCAGGTGACACTTGATTTCTTTTACCAATGTTGTTACATTTTCTTCCAAGTTAAAAATTAGAAAAGAAGCTGAATACTCTTTCCCAAGACTTTTATTTTCATATTTGAACTAGTGTATTTAGTGTATTTGTTTAGAGACCCAAGGGGTAAGGCAACTGATTCCAGAATAGGAAATTAAGGGCCAAGTCCCTTCTTAGTCATTTGTTTCTTCCCAATGACTGAGGGCAAACTTTTGCTGAACAGGAGTGGTAGACATTTGGCTCTTCGTTTCCAATCACAGGGGTTGTTAGTTGTTTGGTTTTTGCTTTGTCTTAAAAAAACACAAACAAACAGACAAACCAACAAACAACAAACTATCTGCACAACACTGCCGTTATTACATAGGACAGACATGGGGGAGTTAGGGAGAGAATGAAAAAAGAGTGGATAGATAATGAATACTGCATTAAAACAGATGAACAGAGGAATTGTCCAAAGGAATATATTATTAGGCAATTATATGATTGAAGAAGAATTGCTGTCTTTCAGTTGTGATGATGGAAAACTGTATTGAACATACCATGGACTAGTTGTCGTACTGGAGAAGAGTTTTGAACATATCATGGACTGCTAAGAGAACAAACAGGTTTGTTCTGGAGAAGGTGAAACCGGACTGCTCCTTGGAGGCAAAAATTCTGAAGCTCTGTATCACATATTTTGTGCATATTGCCAGGAGGGACCAGTCATTGTAGAAGAACATCATACTTGGAAGGGTGGAGACATAGAGCAGGAGGAAGACCCTAGATGAGATGGATTGACTTAGTAACTGGGGTAATAGGTAGGCCGCTCAGAAACAATTAAATTGACTCCAGATAGAGCATGGTTCAGAGCTGTTGTACATAGGGTCACTATGAATCACAAGAGACTCGATGGGACATAACAACAACTACATGTATGACAACAGTCTGGAACACAAGGTGCATTGCAGGGTGTGTTGGGGGAGAGGGAGGAGGGAAGAAAATGTTCAACAACGAAAAAAGGTAATAAATATTATCAAACAACAACAAACCACCCAGAAGCTGATTCTGGAATGGTTCAGGACAAGGAAAGGTCCTAATATGTTGTTCATAGGGTCAATATGAGTTATAAGCTTCTTGATTGCACCTACCAACAAGATTTCTCTGGTGCCATAGTGTGTAGTTTGTTGTTGTTGTTATGTGCCCTCAAGTTGGCTGCAACTCATAGCGACCCAATGTACAGAAGCCTGCCATTTTCTGAGCCAGTCTCACTGATTCCAACACACCTACACCCATTGCCCTAGTTATTGAGTCAATCCATCTCATCCAAGATCTTCCTCTTCTGCGCTGTCCCTCTACTCTTCCGAGCATGATGTCCTTCTCCAAGGATGGGTCCCTCCTGGCCACATGCTCAAAGTATGTAAGACAGAACTTCAAAATCCTAGCCTCCAAGGAGGAACTTGGTTTCATCCTCTCCAAGATAGAACTATTTGTTATCTTGTGGGTCCATGGTAGGTTTAAGACTCTTCTCCAGCACCACAATTCGAAGCCATCAATTCTTCTGTCATCCTTAGTCATTATCCAGCTCTCTCATGAATAGCAAGTAATTGTAAAGACTGTGACCTGGATCAGGTGCACCTTAGTCGCTAGACTGACATTGTTATTTCTCAGTACTCTAGAAAGGTCCCTGACAGCAGTTTTACCTATTGCAATTTGTCTTTTGAGTTTGTGTTTGCTGGTGCCAAGAGTGATGATTGTGGAGCCAAGCAAGCTATAACTGTTAACAACCTCAATCTCTTCTCCATCTATCATGGTGTTGTCAATAGGCTCAGTGGTGAGAATACTTGTCTTCTTGATGTTGAACATCATCCATATTGAAGACTACAGCCTTTGACCTTTTGTAGTAAGTGCTTCAGGTCCTCCTCAGCTTCCACAAACAAGATATGTCATCTGCATAACATATGTTGTTGATGAGTCTTCCTCCAATCCTGATGCCACAAACTTCCCAATAAAGTCCAGCCTTTGGAATGATCTGTTCTGCATATAGATTGAAAAGGTATGGAGACAGGATGCATCCCTGATGCACTCCCTTCCTGATTTTAAACCATGCACTGTTTCTCTGATCTGTTCTGAGGACAGCTTTCAGGTTCAGGTATAATTTGCGCATAAGCATAATCAAGTGTTCTGGGATCCCCATTCTCCTCAAGGTTAGCCATTAATTTGCTGTGATCCACACTGTCAAATGCATTTGCACAGCCATTGAAACATAGATTATTCTAGTATTCTCTGCTTTGTGCCGAGATTCATCTGACACTGGTGATAATGTCTCTAGTACCATGCCCTTTTCTAATCCCAGCTTGTATTTCTGGCAGTTCTCTGTCAATATACTGTTCCAGTAGTTTCTGGATAATCTTCAGCAGGATTTTGCTTGCATGTGATATGAGTGATATTGTACAATAATTTCTACACTCTTCCAGGTAACTGTTTTTGTGCGGTGGGTTTTTTGGTTGGTTTTTTTTTTAATGGGAATAAATATGAATCTCTTCCAGTTACTTGGCCAGGTAGTTGTCCTCCAGATTTCTTGGCACAACCTTGTGAGCACATCTGTTTGTTGAAATACATCAATTGGTATGTCATCAATTCCTGGAGCTTTATTTTTTGTCAAGTCCTTCAGAGCAGCCTGAGCTTCATCCTTCATCACCATTGCCTCTTGACGATATGTTATTTCTTGACATTCTTCTGTGTCAGTCAATTCTTTTTGGTACAGTGACTCCTTCCATCTTCTCTACATATAGCATCTTTAAATATTGCAACTGGAGTATTAAAATTGTTATTTAGTTCCTTCAGCTTACAAAATGCTGAACAAGTATGGCCCTTTTGATTTTCAGACTCTAGCTCTTTACACATTTTGTTATAATTTTTTGCTTTGTCTTCCCGTGCTGACCTTTGAAATCTTCTATTCAGTTCTTTAGCCTCTTGATTTCTTCTTTTTTGCTTTGGCTTCTTGGTGCTCTAGTGAAATATTTAAAGTCTATTATGACAATCATTTTGTCTTCTCTTCTCCTTCTGTCCTTGTAATGAC
>NW_006400183.1:760-2062 GCF_000299155.1 Elephantulus edwardii | reverse complement strand
CATTGCCTCTTGACGATATGTTATTTCTTGACATTCTTCTGTGTCAGTCAATTCTTTTTGGTACAGTGACTCCTTCCATCTTCTCTACATATAGCATCTTTAAATATTGCAACTGGAGTATTAAAATTGTTATTTAGTTCCTTCAGCTTACAAAATGCTGAACAAGTATGGCCCTTTTGATTTTCAGACTCTAGCTCTTTACACATTTTGTTATAATTTTTTGCTTTGTCTTCCCGTGCTGACCTTTGAAATCTTCTATTCAGTTCTTTAGCCTCTTGATTTCTTCTTTTTTGCTTTGGCTTCTTGGTGCTCTAGTGAAATATTTAAAGTCTATTATGACAATCATTTTGTCTTCTCTTCTCCTTCTGTCCTTGTAATGACCTTTTGCATTCTTTGTGGATGATATTCTTGATATCCTCCCACAGCTCATCTGGTTCATTAGTATTCAAATCCTCAAACTTATTCCTGAGTTAGGATTTGATTTAACCTTCTTTAGCTTTAATTTGAACTTTCATGTAAGTAGCTGATGGTCTGTTCTGCAATCAGCACTGGCCTAGTTTTCACTGCTGATATTGAACTTCTCCAGTGATTCCTTCCACAGATGCAATCAATCTTATTCCTGTGTTTCTCATCTGGTGAAATTCATGTGTATAGCCTGCATTTATGCTTCTTTCTTTATTTTTTCCCCATTTATGTTTCTTATAAAAGATATTTTCTATGAATACATCATAGATTATTCACAGTTCTATCATTCTATATCCCCAGCCTTATTTCTGTCACCAAGTCCATGTTTTCCGACTACTGATTCTTCTTCCTGGATCACAACTTTGCCTTCCATTCACTCATAATTATTAATCCATCTTGTTTGCATGTTCGATCAATTTCTAACTGCAAAAGTTAATAGAAATGATCTGTTTCCTCCTCTTTCACTCTGGTTGGGGCATAAATTTGAATGATATTGGTATTAGCAGATCTTCTTTGTTTGCATAAGGATAGTATCCTGTCACTCACAGCACTGTAATTCAAAATGGATCTAGAGACGGCCTTTCTAACTACGTAAGCAACAAGTTGTATAACCCTGGTGTGTCCACTTGCCGTACAGAGGTAACTTGCGGTCGCTGTGAAACTAAACACTATGACACTGACGTGTCAAATGTGATAACGGTTACCTAGGGTGGAGAGTGTGGTAGAGCTCCCCAGTTAAAACAAGCTTAGAAGCAGCAGTGGCATCCGCTTCCGTAAATAGCTTACCTCCGGAAATCCTATGAACTTGGGGAAATGATGAAAGTCAAGCACGCAAGT
>NW_006400183.1:0-660 GCF_000299155.1 Elephantulus edwardii | reverse complement strand
CTTCTTTAGCTTTAATTTGAACTTTCATGTAAGTAGCTGATGGTCTGTTCTGCAATCAGCACTGGCCTAGTTTTCACTGCTGATATTGAACTTCTACAGTGATTCCTTCCACAGATGCAATCAGTCTTATTCCTGTGTGTCTCATCTGGTGAAATTCATGTGTATAGCCTGCATTTATGTTTCCTTCTTTCTTTTTTCCCATTTATGTTTCTTATAAAAGATATTTGCTATGAATAAATCATAGATTATTCACAGTTCTATCATTTTATATCCCCAGCCTTATTTCTTTCACCAAGTCCATGTTTTCCGACTACTGATTCTCCTTCCTGGATCACAACTTTGCATTCCATTCACTCATTATTATTAATGCATCTTGTTTGCATGTTCGATCAGTTTCTAACTGCAAAAGTTAATAGAAATGATCTGTTTCCTCCTCTTTCACTCTGGTTGTTGGGGCATAAATTTGAATGATATTGGTATTAGCAGATCTTCTTTGTTTGCATAAGGATATTATCCTGTCACTCACAGCACTGTATTTCAAAATGGATCTAGAGACGGCCTTTTGAACTACGTAAGCAACAAGTTGTATAGCCCTGGTGTGTCCACTTGCCGTACAGAGGTAACTTGCGGTCGCTGTGAAACTGAACACTATGACACTGA
>NW_006400182.1:1062310-1070118 GCF_000299155.1 Elephantulus edwardii | reverse complement strand
TATCCTGTAATTCTTCAAGTTTGTCTTTCATCCATTGAAAATATTCAATCATTGTTCTTTTAAATTCTGTGTCAGAAAGTTCCATCAGACTTTTTGCCTTCAGGAAATGCACTGATATTGTGTCACCCTTTGGGGGTGATATCTTGCTTTGTGCTTGTGTATTATGTGGGACAGCTTGCTTTCTTTGAGACATTGATATGTTCTCGATGAAGATAATGCTCTGGAGATCAGTTGGGTAGCTATCCCACTTGTGCTTTTCTCTGAACATCTGACTCCAGGGAAATGTCAGTTCAGAGCCTGTGAGAGCAGCCTCTTGTAGATAAGATAGGTCAAGGTGCTCCAGATTAAAGGCAGGTTGATTAACCAGATGTGTCGACACAGGTGTGGAGCCAAATAGGAAAGGGCTTGCACGTGCTTGCGGCAATCACAACGGCAGGTCAACCACTTGGAGGACCTCATTCAGGCCTCAGTTGTCTGGGTGTGCTTACAACTAGGGTCCCTATTCAAATTCCAGCTGTCCGTCTCCCACCCAGTGGTTTTCATTCACTGGTCCAGTGGTGCTCACGCAGTTGCCCTTGCACCATGGCCCCTGCCCAGGAAGGCTCCTGGGTCAAGGGGACTCAACAAGACAAAGTAAAATTTCCACCAACCCACTCGCCTCTGGCTGGTCTGCAGTGTCCACAAAAGTTCAACCAAATTATCACTGGCCCGCTCTTTCCTGGGCAGTTGGCATGCCCTGAGAGAGCTCAGCCAAATTCCCACCAATGGGCTCAACCTTGGGAACTCTCCCAGACAATAGGCGTTGCCCAAGAAAACCCAATTAGGATCCTACCAGCCTTTCTCATGGCAGCTCAGTCCCACAGCAGCTTGATTGGTGGCTTCAGATGATGGTTGTCTTCATGGTGTGCCTTTGTGTGCTGACTCAGAATTGTATTGTCCACGGCTGTTGTTGTGTTGCCTGAAGGAGTCTCTAGTGGCCCTGGAGCACCACCAGGGGGTGCATGGTTGTAGCGAGGCCACCAGGGTGTGCCAAAAGTGTGGGGGCGCAGGATGGTGGTGGGGTGGTGTCCCTGGACACAGTGCTGTGGCAGGGATGGGGGGGTGCAGAACTTGGACAGCTCTGGGAGTTAGGGGTTGCAGTCTGTTCCCAGATATTAAGCTGCCAAGTCACCAGTCCTCAGCAAATAAGACTTACCTAAACCCTTGTTTTGTTTGAACAACTGCTCTTTAGTCTGTGTATATGCTTTGCATAAGCACAGTTAAGTTTTCTGAGATTCCCATTCTTCTCAAATGTTAGCCATAATTTGTTATGATCCACAGTCAACTGCCTTTGCAAAACCCATAAAAAACACAAGTAAAGATCTTTCTATATTCTCGGCTTTCAGCCAAAAGCTACCTGACATTTGCAATGATAGCCTTTGTGCTACAATCTCTTTGGAATCCAAACAAATTTTCTGACAGTTCCCAACCGATGTACAATTTCAGCTGTTTTAAATAATCTTCAGCAAAATTTTACTTACATGTGATATTAATTATGTTATTTGATCATTTCGACATTATTTTGGATCACCGTCTTTGCAAATGGAAACAAATATGGATCTCTACCAGTCAGTTGACGAAATAGCTGTCTTTCAAATTTCTTGGCAGGGTGAACAGAGAAGGAGATTGCCCACCTTTTACCCCCGGCAAATTCTTGTTGAAGTTTAACCAAAATGAGTGGAACAGTACGTTGACTGAGAACTGCCAGAAATACAAGCTAGAGGGTCAGCTGTGAGCTGATTCTGACAAGAAAACAGTGAGTGTGAGTCTGTAGGCTAATGAGTGAGCCCTGGTGTCATTGTCCACAGGGCACTGCCCCTTCCCCCAAAGGCAGCACTTCTCCAGCCCCTTGATCACACCTGTAGCTCCATTCAAGAAAGATGGGCACTCTTCCCCCAAGTGATTTAAACCCCCCGCCCAAACCCTGCCAGTGGGTCAGATGTGAGTCACTTCTGACTTGAGGCCAGTAAGTTGAGTTGAATAGCTAGGAATCTTATCAAATTCTTCTTTAAAAGCTAAAAATGGCTTTTTTTTTAACACTGAAGAATACTTTATTATTATTATTATTATTTTTATTATTATTATTGAAAATTTACAGAGACTTTGGATTTCCATTCATTCATTATTGCACTTTTCTCCCTGCCCAACCCTCCTGTCTAGTACACTCTTCTCTTTGAAAAATAAAACTTTTTTCATTGTTATACAATTCCTCCCCCCAAGTCCACTCCAATATGCAGCCTTTGTTCTGGACTTCTGCCATGACAATATTCCTGATCATATATTCCTTTTAAACAATTCTCTTCCTCATCTGTTTCAATCCAGTATACATAATTTATCCCATCTTTCTCAGTCTCTCCCCAACCCTGATATCAGTCCCATTTTACAACAGTGGCACTATGCAGTATTTGTCCTTTTGTGACTGACATACTTCACTCAGATAATGTCCTCCAGGGTCACCCATTTTGAATGATATTTCATGAGTTCCTTGTTTTTCAATGCAGCGTATATTCCATTGTGTGAATATACCAGAGCTTCTCTATCCATTCATTTGTTGATGGGCACTTGGGCTCTTTATAACTCTTTGCTATTGTAAACAAAGCCGTGATAAACATCGGTATGCATATATCTACTTGGGTGGTGGTTATGGTTTAATTGGGGTATATTCACTGTAGTGGAATTGCTAGGTCAAATGGTATTTCTATTTACAACTTTTTGAGAAGGCACCATACTGCCTTCCATCGTGGTTGCACCATTTTACACTCCAACCAACAGTGAATAAGGGACTTATAGCTAGCATTTATAAAATAATCAAGCACCACAGCATGATAAAAGTAAACAACCTAATTAAAAAAATAGGTACAGGATATGAACAGACACTTCACCAAAGAAGATATTTAGATGGCCCACAAACACATGAAGAGATGTTTAAAATCCCTAGCTCTAAGAGAGATGCAAATCAAAACAACTATGAGATATCATCGCACCCCAGTAAGAATATCAAAATTTAACAGAATAGCAAACAACAAATGCTGACAAGGTTATGGAGAAACTGGAACTCTTAGTCACTGTTCGTGGGAGTGTAAAAACTGCTTTCTCTGGAGGTTGTACCCTCTCACCTCCCACCACAAATCTCTAAGAACATAGGTGTCCCTAATTTAACTTCCTGTCTCACACCCTCCAGAGTTGCATGACCTCACAGTGCTGCTTCTGATTGTGTGCCCCTCCGTTCCCACCTCTGTGTGAACAGGAGTCTCTAGAACTTGGATCTCCTTTAAGATCAGATCCAAATCCATCTTGACAACTGTCTCCAATGTCCACTCCTGCATCCTCTGGAATTGATTCCTGACACTCAGCAAGCTCTTGCAGGCAGAAGCTGTTGGAAATTCACCTGGATTCCTTCCATCACCAGAACTCATTGTGGTTCTAGGTAAAGGTTCACTCCCAGAAACCACTACAGATCACATGCTCTAGGTTTGTCCTGAGAAAGAAGTCCAGAGACAGGTCAAGGGGCATTCCTGCAACAAGATTTAGTCCACACCATGCCTTCGGGATCCTACTGAAGACTTGCGGGATAGAGCACCTTGTACAAGGGGAGAGTCAACCTTAGCAATATTTCCCTGCTCAGATCCCAAGTGCAATACCACATTTGCTCTCTTGGAGATGCTTCATGCCTCTTACCTACTTATTTTTGTGATAATTATTTTCTTGTTTAGAATTATTTTTTAATTTATTTCTTTTACATTGAGGTTTTGAACCTAAAAAAAGGTTTAAAAGAATATAATAGTTTTTTTATTGTAAAGTGTATAAATTAAGGGCTTTCTAAGACTTACAGGCTGCTCCTTTGAGACAAGGATTCTGACGCTTTGTCTATCATACTCTGGGCATGTTGCAAGGAGGGACCAGTCCTTGAAGAGGAACATCATGCTTGGAAGTGTGGATGGACAACTCAAGAGAGGAAGACCCTCTATGAGATGGATTGATTCAGTAACAGGGGTAATGAGATTAGTTCTGTCAGAGACAATAAGGATGGTACATGATGAAGCAGGTTTCAGGGCTTTGTTCATAGGGTTGTTATGAGTCATAAGTGACTTGATGGCACATAACAACAACAACAACATCTAGAAGAGGCTGCGGCACAAGGGACATCATTGCTGATGTCAGTTTGGTCTTGGTTGGAAGCACAGAATATCAGAAAACTATTTGTGCTCTTTTGACATGCAAATATATGTGACTATGTGGGTCATAACAAATTATCGCTAACATTGAGAAAAATGAGAATTCTAGAACACTTAATTGTGATGCCTATAACTAAACGAAGAGGCTATTTTATCAATAAAGCAAGGAAACACTGTCGTTGTTATGTGCCATCATGTTGACCACAACTCATAGAGACCTGATGCACAATAGCTTTGAACCTTTCCCTTTCCTAAGTCTATCTCACTGTCTCTGGCATACCTACCTCTTTAGCCCAATTATGGTGTCAACTCATCTCATCTGGGGTCTTTCTCTCCTACACTGTCCCTCTACCCTCCCAAGTGTGATGTACTTCTCCAAGGAATGGTCCCTCCTGGCAACATGGCCAAAGTATGTGAAGCAGAGCCTCAAAATCCTTGTCTCCAAAGAGCAACTTGGTTTCACCCTCTCCAGGACAGAACTGTTTGTTCTCTTGGTGGTCCATGGTACGTTCAGTATTATTCTCCAGCACAACTCAAAGGCATC
This sequence comes from Elephantulus edwardii, assembly GCF_000299155.1. Lineage (NCBI taxonomy): Eukaryota > Metazoa > Chordata > Mammalia > Macroscelidea > Macroscelididae > Elephantulus > Elephantulus edwardii. Next base: position 1,065,360 of record NW_006400182.1, on the reverse strand, counting down.
ATTTCTTCTTCTGCCATCTTTATGCATAGCAAGTAATTGCAAAGACCATGGCTTGGATCAGATGTACCTTATTCTCTAGACTGTCATCGCTGCTCTTCAAAATACTATGTAGTTTAAAATTAGAAAAAAGTGTGAGTCAGAGTTGTATTCTCTCTCCATACCTATGCAATCTATATGCTGAGTAAATAATTATAGAAGCTGGACTCTATGAAGAACAATGTGGCATTAGGACTAGAGGAAGACTCATTAACACTTAAAGTTATGCAGATGGCACAACAGTCCTTCAACATATAAATGGATACAAAAAGTTATTGTTAAATAGGTGTAACACCTTTTAACATGAACGATCCTAGAGGACATTATCCAGAATGAAATTAGGCAATCACAAAAACACAAATACTGTATGAGACCACTAGAAATTAAAAAAAAACCCCACAAAACAAAACAAAAAATAAACCCAAACTCACCCCAATAGCAATGGCCAAGTTTAGCAGGTCAGCAAGCAATAAATGGTGAGGAGGATGTAAAGAGGTGGGAACTCTCATACACTGTTGGTGGGATTATAAAATGGTCCAACCATTATGGAAGACAGTTTGGCATTTCCTCAAAAAGTTGAACATAGAAACTCCGTATGACCCAGCTATTCCACTGCTAGATATACTCCGAGGAAATTAGATCTAAGACACAAAGGGAGATTCGTACACACAGCATTGTGTTCATAGCATTATATGTACACCTAACATTGTGTCCACAGCAGCATTGTTAACCATCGCAAGAAGATGGAAACAACCCAAATGTCCAATCACAACTGAATAGATTGAGAGATTGTGGTACATTCACACAATGAAATGCAACATTCAGGAGCAACGATTTTGGAAAATACTACAAACTTGAGAGAGACTGGAGAGCATTATGCTGAGTGAACAAACTCAGTCTCATAAGGACAAATACTACATAAGATCATTACTGTAAAAATAGAAGGATAATTAGTAAAACATGTGTAGGGACCCAAAGGGGGAAGGGGTAGGAGCAGAGGGGTAAGGATGGGTAGGGGCAAAATCACAGGGTTGAACAATTTGGTGGGTGGAGGGAGAAGGTGAAGAAAATGGGAAGGATCTGGAAGGGACCTGAAAAGATGGGGTAATAATGTCCAATGGTGATTAATTTTATAAAACATAATGCATGGGAATGATTGCGTGAAACACAATCCGAATGAAGAATAGTGTGAACCACAATGTATGAGAACTTTGTAAGCAAACCAATAGAAAATAAAATATGCTTACAATTAGAATAGCACATCTTTCAAAATTTGCTAGGGGTAAGAGGAGAAAGAGGGTAAAATCATTTACTGTTTGGTAGATTCTAATACTCATCTATTAGTTTGCTGTACAGTTGTGGATTGTGAATTGCACAAAACAATGTCACTGGTATTTCAAATTCATGCAGAAATAGTTTCTGCAGAAAGTCCTGAATAAGAAGCAGGACCGGTCACTCACTTTTTAAATAGTTGCTGTTGTTGTTGTGCATTGCTGAGTCAGAATCAACCTGTAGCTGATCTTCCATCAGGTTTTCAGAGTTCATTCAGTGCCCATCTTCCTCCTGTGGAGCAGATGGTGGATTTGAACCATGCACCTTTGTGTTAGCAGCACAACTCCTTAACCACTAAGTTTGCAGCACTTCTGTGTACCGTCCAGTGAGAACCAATTCATAGCTTACCCTCCAGCAGGGTTTACAGAGGCAGTAAGCAATATGAGAGGAGATTGCCCATCTTTCTCCTGTGGAACATGTGGTGTGTCCAAACCATGTACCTTATATTGGAATTGCAATTTCTTACCACTATATATGGTCATCTACTTCTGAAAGAGTATGGCCTCAAAAGCCCTGTGAATGGCAGCAAAACATTATTCAGCACAACGTTGGCAGATGAGCCCCTTAGTTTAGACACTGAAAATATGACTGGAAAACTGCCTTCTCAAAAGTATTTGATGTTATGTGCCACAGAGTCAGAACTGGCTCACAGGTGATCCCACAGCAGGTTTTTAGAGGTAGTAAATCACATAGGAGAGGATTTATCATCGTTCTCAAGTAGAGTAACTGGTGAATTTAAACTACATGCCTTTGAGTTAGCAGCACACTTTCTTACCACTAGGCCAGATGGAATAAAGCTTTAACCCAATGAATGATCTTCATTTGATCATGTTGTGTGACTCAAAATGAAAAGAAACAATTGCATAGATCCATTAATATTTGGAACTTTGAGTGCAAAAAGTATGAATCAAGGAAAATTAGAAGTAAAAAAAAAATGAAATAGACACACAAAGACTGATATCTTAGGCATTTTTGTTGTTGTTGTACCATAGAGTCAGAACCAAACCACAGTTGGCCCTCTCTCTGGTGGGTTTTCAGGGACAGTAAGTCACACTGGAGGGGACAGCCCACCCTTCTCCTGAGAAGCAGCTGGTAGCCTCAAACTGCTTTCAGGATAGCAGCGCAGTTTCTTGCCACTAGGCAAAAGCCCATTAGTGTACTGAAATGGACTGGTATTGAGCATTTCAAATCAATAACATGACCAACTATGCTGAGAATGACAAAATGAAGAGGAATGGTGTTACATTTATCATCAAAAAGAATATTTCAAGATTCCCTGAAGGGCAATGTTATTAGTCCTAGGATAATTTTCATATCAAGGAAGACCTGCTCATAAGACTATTATTCAAATATATTCACCAACCACAAATGAAGAAGATGAAGAAATTTTTTTGTCTGATATTGATTAAACATACAATCAATAGACATTAATAATTGGTGACTGGAATAAAAAATTATAAATGAGGAAAAAGGGTTGGCAGCTGGAAAATAAGGCATTGGTGCCAAAATAAGGCAAGAGATCACATGGAGAAATTTTTCAAAATCAGTTCTTTATTTCTAAAAATCCTTTTCTTTTTTCCTGATTAAAATACAAAAATCTTTTAGAAATTCAAGATTCCTAAAAATGAAAATTAACTAAAACCAATAAATAATACTTCATGCTACTGGTAAATTTTTTTTTT
>NW_006400182.1:1050738-1061740 GCF_000299155.1 Elephantulus edwardii | reverse complement strand
AAATAAATATTTTTTTAAAAAAAGGATAGGATAGAAAATATTGCCATGAAGGACAGAGGAGGGGACATCCTGAAGGGCAGTAATCAGCTCATGCATTAGAGATGACAGAGACAAAGATTATAGATACAAGGAAATTACATTTATTCTGTTAATTCAATGTGACTACTAGAAACCACCGGATCCTTTCCACGTACTGGGCTTCAATTTTAGAGCTGTAAGGTCTGTCACTATCAACCTAGGCCTTCTGCTCTTTAATAGGGGGCAAAAGAGAAATTGGTCCATAATGCAGCATTATACTGTCCCAACCAGCAGTCACAAGGTTATCTTTTATGCTTTAGTCACTTAGAAGTCGGGGCTTTCTAGAGGAGGATCAATTGTCAATTGTAACATGTGTTGTTGGGCGCCGTTGAGTCAACTAAGAGTCAGAGCAACAAGGTGAAGAGCAAACCAGACCCTTGCCCTATTCTTCACTAACCTTCCCATCTCCACCACGTGCAAGCCCATTTCATTGCTGTAGTCACTGTGGCAGTCTATCTTGGAGAAGGCCTTCCTCTCATGTTGTTCTTTTCCAAGGACTGGCGTCTCTAGGTAATATCCCCAAAGTATAGGAGACAAAGTTTCAACATCCTTGCCTCAAAGGAGCACCTTTCTTCAAGACTTGAATTATTTTTCTGGTAGTCCATGGAATATTCGCTACTCTCAGGGAACTCTCCAAATTATTGAGGAGCAATGATGTCAGTTTGAGGACTAAGGTGTGTCTGATTCAGGCCACAGTCTTTTCATTCATTTGCTATGCATTTATGAAGTATACAGTGACTAAGGATGACAGAAATAGAATTGATGCCTTTAAACTACGGTGTTGGAGAAGAGTACTGAAGATCCCATGGAACACCAAAAGAGCAAAGATATATGTCTCAGAGAAAGTGTAGTCAGAACGCTCCCTGGAAAGAAAGATGATGAAGCTGCATCTCACATACTTAGGGCATGTTGCTAAAGCTTATTCTTTGGAAAGGGACCTCATGCTTGGAAAGATGGAGGCATGGCAAAGGGGAGGAAGACCCTCAACCAGATGGATTGACACAGGGACTGCACATTGGACTTGGGGGTGTCAGAGATTGTAATGATAGATTTCAGACTCTATTTTCACCTAACAATAATAACTTGACTAACATTACATTTCAAAGTCATTTATTTTGGGTTTTTTCTTTGCTTATTCATTGTCCAACTTTCAGATACACAGGAAACAATGAATATCACGGCATGGGTCACAAGCACTGCAGTCTTTAAACTGCCATTGTTGCTCTAAGCACTTATAAAGAGGCCCTTGAGAGAAGATTGCTCTGATGCAACAGGTCTTTTGATTTCTTGATTGCTGCTATCATGATTGCGAATTCAAACAAAATGAAATCACTGACAACTTTAATCTTTAATCCAACCATCATGATGCTGCCTAATTGGTCCAGTGGTGAGGATTTGTGTTCTCTTGATGTATGTAGTAGGCTGTATGTAGTTTTGTAGTTTGTAGTTTTGTTCTTCAAGAACTTCAAGTCTTCTTCACTTTCTGTAAGCAAGGTTGTGTTGTCTGCATATGCAAGGTGACCATCCAATGCTGATGACACACAGTTCTCCCCTCTGACACATTATTGCTGTTGTTACATGCCATCGAGTCACCTGTGACTCATAGCAACCCTATGTACAACAGCCCTAAACCCTGCTCTAGCCTGTGTCAATCTTTTTGTCTCTGACACACATACCCCCATTACCCCAGTCAATCCATCTTATCTAGGAACTCCCCCTCTTGCACTGTTCTTCCACCATCTCAAGTATGACGTCCCTCTCCAAGGATTGGCCCCACCTTGCAACATTCCCAAAGTATGTCAGATGAAGCCTCAGATTCCTTGCCTCCAAGGAACAGCCTGGTCTCAACCTCTCTAGGATGAACCTGTTTGTTCTCCTAAGAATCCATTTAATACTCTTCTCCAGAACCATAGCTCAAAGGTATCAATTCTTCTTCTATCATTCGTAGTCATTGTCCAGCTTTCTGATACATAGCAAGTAATTGCAAAGACTATGGCCTGAATCAGGCACACCTTAGTGTCCAGATTGACATTGTTACTCTTCAGTATTTTGGAGAGGTCTCTGACAGCAGACTTTCTCAATGCAATTTGTCTCTTAATTTCCTGGCTGTTGGTACAAATAGGTTTAATATAGTTAGAATGAACTCAACAGCTATTGGTCTGGACACACACACACACACACACAGAGTGATTAAAATTCTCAACTGTAAACTTAAATGTTTATGATTATGATCTTCCAGTTGCTTTACGAAAGAAAATATGATAGTCTTCTGCAAAGATTTCCAGCTTGAAACCCTTTAGGACATTTCTGCTCCACTCTCTAGGGTCATCACAAGTCAGAATCCACCGGGTCTACACACACCCAGCAATATAGATAGAGATAGAAAAATCTAGAGAGGAAGGGAGAGAGGGATAGATAAATAGATAGATATAGTTGTTGTGTACCGTTGAGTCACTAGAGACTCATAGTGACCCGATATATAATAGCCCTAAAACCTGCTCTATGCTGTGTCAACATTATTGTCTTTGATACACCTACCTCCATTACCCCAGTCACTGAATCAATCCATCTCACAGAGGGTCTGCTCTCTTGCATTGTCCCTTCACCCTCCCAAGCATAATGTCCCTCTCCAAGGACCTCTTTACAACATGTCCACAGTATGTCCAACGAAGCCTCAGAATCCTTGCCTCCAAGGAGCAGCCTGGGCCTCTATAGGATCTATCTGTTCTCCTAGCAGTCCATGGTATATTCAATGCTCTTCTCTAGCACTACAGCTCAAAGGCATCAATTCTCCTTCTATGATCCGTAGTCATTGTCCAGATTTCAGATGCATAGCAAGTAATTGCACAGACCATGGCCTGTATCAGGCACACCTTAGTCTCCAGACTGACATCATTGTTCTTCAGTACTTTGGAGAGATCTCTGACAGCATACTTTCCCAGTGCAATTCATCTTTTAATTTCCTGACTGCTGGTACTAAGAGTGTTGATTGTAGAGCCAACCAAACTAAAGCTGTCAGCAATCTCAATCTCTTTACCATCTATCGTGATGCTGCCAATTGGCCCAGTGGTGAGAATCTTTGCCTTCTTGATGTTGAGCTTCAATCCATATTGAAGGCTGCAGTCCTTGACCTTCTGCTGCAAGTGCTTCAGGTCCTCCTCAGCTTCAGCAAGCAAAGAGATATAAGTAGATGAGTCAAATTCTAGCTTTTCAAAATCAAGTCTAGTCCATTGGCCTATGTGTCTGTTCTTGTAGCAATATCATGCTATTTTAGTTACTATGGTTGTGTTGTAGGTTTTGACATCCTGAAGTATGTTGTCATTTTTTTTCTCCCAGAAGAGCTTTGCTTATTCAGGGCACTTGTTCTTTTTAGTTCTTTGAGGGAGTCATCCTAGAAGTAAAATCAGAAGTTTCTGTTGTGATGTTAATGGAGAGTGACCAGATTATAGGGTGGGGCCAGAATCAGCAGTTAAAGTTATGAAGTTTAGAGAGTTTTGGTTTGTTTTCTTTTTCTTCTGAGAACTCTTAAGCTAAAAGAAAGAACTATTAACCAAAAAGAAGAGATCACTTCTTTTTGAAGTATTTTTGATCCCTTTCTTGCCTGTTATAGGAGATAATTGGAGATTGCTTTCTGAGCCGAGCTAACTTCATGTATAATAACCCTATGGAGGGAAATCAGTCTCCTACTCTCTTGTTCTGCTAAAAATCACAGACCTCAGGGTCAATGTTTACATAAAAATACAAGTAGAACAAGGAGGACATCAGGGTGTGGATACCCTGCACATAAACAGGAAGCAACTAGGTTGCATCCCCACTGCTCCCATTCAGAAGAAGTGGATTTGTTCTCAGGTCATCAGTGTGGCTGGCTTCCAAGAAATGCTCAGGGTTAGAGTTAGTTTAAAGCAGAGGAAATTTTCCTTTCCATTCCTTGAAACAGTTAACCTTAATGCAGGGTCAGACATCTTACTTTTTCAATTAGGGGTTGAGCTAGGAGAAGAGAAGGGCACAAACACTCCTTGGGGAGCTGTCTCCCATGGCTTTCTTTTGAAGTGTTTTCTGGCCCTCCTACTCTCTTCCTTGAGTGGCATTTTTTTTCTCTCCACTGAAGCTTCAGTTGATCATTGGTTTGGGGTTCCCTCTTCCCCCTTTTTAGGCACTTATTACTATTCTTTTTGGATACAGATTAGTAGGCTTAATGAATTGCCTATTCAAGGCTTTAGCTTGCTCCCCTGCTTTAAAACTGCTAGAAGGGCCACCTGGAACCTTCAGGGCTCTTCTCTCTCACCTGTTTCATTATTCCACAATTAGATTGTTGTTGCTGTTGATTGACTTCCAGTTGACCATGACTCAAAGCGACCCTATAAACAAAAGCTTGAAGCCCCTTTACAACCATTAACATTTACCAAAGTTCATAGAATTTCCAGAGGCATGTTATTTAGGAAATGGACACCACTCCTGCTTCCAATTAAAGTAGATGAAAGACTTATATATACTAATAAATAGGTACTGTATAAAGTTGTTCTGTGAGACAGTGTTTTAAAATATAAATTAGCCAACTATACAGGATTTACTTTATGGGTATTCAGAAAGTCAGCATGTTGTAGCCCTGTGTTTGTGGGGTGCTGGGGTCTGGGCAGGCCTGAAGAGGACCTTCACAGGCATCCAGGAAGACAGGCTCAGTGCAGCCTTGTGCTGGGCCAACCAGTATCACGAAAGACCCAGATGTCTGTGATAAATATTCCCATTTAGGACCCCATCCTGTCACACTGCCAGGTGGGATCAGAAGATGGTGTCCTACACCACCACAATATTAGTATGTTTGACAGTCTTTACTGTTTGCTGTCAGACATATAACACCTATCTGTGAATTCCTTATAATGGGGATTGATTTGCATTTTGCTTATTACTTTACAGCTGGGTGTGTATATGCTTGCTTATTTGTTGTTTGCTCTTATTATTACAACACTTGTCTGTCTGTCTGCTGTACTGGTGTAACTTGTGGGAAGTCATGCCACTGATGTTTCAGATACTGCTAGGATTACACATTGTAGACAGGTTGTAGCAGAGCTCCTAGATTAAGACAGAGTTGGAAACAAGACTTGCTATACATCTGAGAGCTGGAAAATGAATAAGGATGACAGAATGGATGCCTTTGAATCATAGTGCTGGAGAAGAATACTGAATATCGTATGGAATGCCAAAAGAACAAATAGATATGTCTTGAAGAAGATATAGGAAAACTGAAAGTTGTCAAAAATGAAATGAAATACATGATGAACCAGTCATCCTGGACTTGATGGCACTTAACAACAACAACAACAACAACAACAACAACAACAGGAAGCAGGACTGGTCATCCACTTCCCAAATAGCATGCCTTTGAACACCCTGTGAAAGACAGAGAGGCTCAGTAAACTATAATATTAGAGGCTGAGCTCAGATGGGAAGTCACTCAAATGTAAGGAGAAACAATTGTAAGTAACCCTTCACAATTAAAACATGGAATGTATGAAATATGAATATAGGAAAACTGGAAGTTGTAACAAGTGAAATGGAACATTCTAGGCAATAGCGAAGTGAGATGGACTTGGATGGCCCCTTTGAACCAGACAATCACATGATCTACTGTGTCAGGAATGAAAACTGAGGAAGAATGGTGTTATGTACCCAATTAAAAGGACGACTTCAAGGTCTATCTTAAACTACATGCTGTGAGTGATGGGATATTATCCCATCATATGCATATAAGGAAGAGTTGTTAACATGATAGTTATTAAAATATATGCACCAATAATTAAAGCCGAAGAGGAGGAAACTGAGCATTTTTACCAAGTTTTGCAGTCTAGAAATTGATGAAGCATACAACCAAAATGCATTAATAAATACTGGTGACTGGAATGCAAAAGATGCAAACAATAAGGAACGAATGGTAGTCAAAAAGTATAGACTTGCTGACAGAAATGAGGCTGGAGAATGAATGATTAAAGTTTGTACATTCAATGATTTATTCATAGGAAATATATTTTTTTAAAAACCACAAAAGGCAACTTTACACGTAGACCTCACCTGATGAACTGCACAGGAATAAGATTGAGTACATCTGTGCAAAGAATCATTGGAGAAGCTCAATAGCAACAGTTAAAACCAAGCCAGGACAGGCTGTGGAACAGATTCATGTGCAAGTTTAAGCTGAAGATAAAGAAAATAAAAAGAAGTTCGCAAGCATCAAAATACTGCCTTGAGTGTATAGCACCTGAAATGAAGTGCTAATCCTTGGGAGAAGACATCATTCTAGGGAAAGGAAAGAGTCAGAGAAAGAGAGAGAGGAAGACCCTCTACAAGATGAATTGGCACGGTGACTGCACAGTGGATATTTTGGAGACTAGGAGGATAGTACAGGACAGGGAAAGGATCCAACCTATTTTTCATAGACTTGCTACAGGTTAGAGACAACAGCAAAATTTCTGCTTTGAACCAGTTCTCTTGTTCTCATTTCCAGTCATCATATTCTCATGAAGAGAAAGGGCAAATGCCACTCTCTGGATTTTGTTGCACCACCAAGTGTGTGCTTAGTACTTTGGTGCTAACACTTGATTTAGAAACCACTTTGAAGCATGGAGTTTGTGCTCTCAGTGCTGCAATTTAATTGCCTTAGTTTCACTTGATATTAAAAAGTGCTTCTTCTCCAGAATATCTAAGCATCACAAGGAAGTGGGGCATATAATTGACCCTAGAACAAACTCTGGCTCAGGCCCTGTGCTCTCACGTACATTTGTTGAGGGCACAGGCTTTAACAAGTACTGACATCCATCAGCTTCTCATCAGTTTTACCATTATAATTTTTTAAATTTTTTATTTTTATTGTATTATTTTCACATGTACCGTCAAATCAGATCTGACTGGTACAGGAGGAGATTGCCCCCTCCTTCTCCAGCAGAGCATCTGGTGGATTTGAACCGTGTACCTCTGACATTGCAGTGCAGTGTCTTGCCACTAGGCCACCAGAGCTCCCTTTACCATTATAATTTTAAGAGAATTGAGAAACTAAAGTATGGCATCATCACTATGTGATGGTGAGTTGATATAGGTTAAATATGACTGTAGTTTTCTAATAATGCATGGACTATGGAAAAAAATCTGTTACTAAGACATTAAAATGTAGTGAATGAGGGAAAATGCTTCAACAACAACAACAGGAATGGTAGCCTGACAAGAATTAAGTGAAAAGTATGCTTGTTACTAATTACTTGTTCAAAATTAAGTGAAGTCAGAATTTGTGAGTTCACCCCAGGTCTGCCTGTGTGTATGGTCCAGAATTACTTTTAACTCAGTTCTACGAGCTTATGTGTCTGAAGAAAAATTCCCCATGTGGCATCAGGGTAAGAGGAAGATTCATCAGCACCCTATATTATGCACCTGACACAACCATGTTGAAAGTAAAGATGACTTGCTGCATAAGATAAAAGACATATATAGCCTTCAATATGAATTGCATCTCAACATCAACAACACAAGAATCCTCACCACTGGACCAAAAAGTAACATCATGATAGAAGGAGGAGAGATTGGAATTGTCAATAATTGAATCTTATTTGGATTTACAATCAACATCCTGGATATCAGCAGTCAGGAGCTCAGGAGACATATTATTACATTGACAAGGTCTGCTATCAAGGACTTCTCTAAATTACTGAGGAACAATGATTTGGAGGCTGGACAAGGAATAGAGATGACAGAAGAACTGATGCCTTTGAGTTTTGGTATTGGATAAAGTAATCGGATATCCCATGGTCTGCCAAATGAACAAATAGACATGTCTTGGGGGAAAGTGCAATCACAGTGCTCCTTGGAGGTAAGCATGATGCTTCATCTCTCATACTTCAGACATGTTGCTAGGAGAGGCTATTCCTTGGATAGGGACATCATGGTTGGAACTGGTGGCTTAGCTGGTAAGTTGGGCTCTGCCAGCCAAAATGCAAGTGATTCAAATCCAGGAGATGCTCTGAGGGAGAAAGATAGGCAATCTTGTCCTGTGAGATTTGTTGTTGAGGACTGTGGAGTCAGAATGGACTCTTAGCTGACCCTGCAAATGGTTTTCAGAGGCAGTAAATATGAGAGGTGATTGTTCATCCTTTCCTCATCAAGCAGCTGTGTAGTATCTTATCACAGGGAGCTCTGTGGCCTAGTGGTGAGAAGCTGAAAGCATGAAGTTCAAATCCGGCAGCTGCAGCATGAGAGGATGGGCAATCTCCTCTCATGGTAGTTACCACCTCTGAAAACCCCCTGGAGGGTCAGCTAGGAGTCAGCTCTGACTGTCCAGTGCTCAACAACCACCAGAGGTCCCTATATGAAAACCTAGCTGAGCTTCCCTCCTTCACATTAACATAGTAATAGAACTTTCAAATCTTATAACAAGGATGACCTTGGAAACCTTGTTTTTTGCTTGCATACAAAAGCATGGGCTCCTGTTTTGCTATTCATATTTAACAGGAAGAAAAATCCAAATTTAAGGAGTAAGAGGGAGACATTTTCTTGGTGACCACATTTTGGGAATAGTTTGGTTACAATGGTAATGACTGAAATTTTTTTACTAAAGGTCAGAGAACGTGGAGATTTGCCTTGTTCACTGAGATTGCTAGAGCCTTTACCTGAAGCTGGAGCTTAAATTAAATGGTATTGTAAGATCTTCTTGAATCCCATTTGCAAATGCCTTCATGAAAAGATGTTTGAGAAGTAACTGAGATGTTACCTTGACTCTTTCATGTAAATTCAGGGTAATGATGGAGTCCACCAACTACAAATAATAACTGCGTTTAGTACCATACATTTAATTGCAGCTTTTTCTTAAATAATATTGGATCATAGATTTCTCATGAAAATACTTCTTATCTTCTGAATATTGATAAATTATTGTTGTTACTTATGGTTGAGTCAGGTACAACTCATAGCAACTCAGTGAACAACAGATCTGAACCTCGTCTTATTCTGTGTCATCCTCATCATCTCTGACACTCTTGAGCCCATTGCTGCAGTCACTGTGTCAATCCATCTGGTTTAGGACCTTCCTCTCTTTAGCTGTCTACTTTTCCAAGCATGATGTCCCTCTCCAAGGAATAGCCTCTCCTAGCAACATGTTCAAAGTCTGTGGGACAAAGCTTCATCATCTTTGCCTCCAAGGAACACTCTGGTTGCACTTTTCCCCAAGACATATCTGTTTATTCATTTGGCAGCCCATGGGATATTTAGTGATTTTCCCTAACACCAAAATTCAAAGCCATTAGTTCTTCTGTCATCCTTATTCATTGTCCACCTTTCAGATGTATAACAAGTAATTGAAAATACTATGTATTGAATCAGGCACACCTTAGTCTTCAAATTGGCATCAATGCTCCTCAGTAATTTACAAAAGTTGCTGACAGCAAACCTTTCAGTATAATATGTCTCTTGATTTTCTGACTGCTAGTACCAAAGATGTTGATTGTGGATCCAAGTGAAATGAAATTATTGACAATTTCCATCTTTTCCATCTATCATGATGTTGCTAATTGCTCCAGTGGTGAGTGGAAGAAGAATATAGCAGTTGCCCCAACACCACCACCCCAGGCTTGATCTGATAACATTTAAGCTGGTCATATCAAAGACCAGACCAGACAATGGATCCTGATAAGGGGTCTGAAACTGATCAAAATAACTCAAACCTAACTTAATTAACACCCCAAATTCTGAGAAATGCCATCTTAGTCCTCCCCAGGACCCCTATAAGAAGGCACCCCACCCCAAACTGCCCATGTGCCATCAATCCTCTCTGTTTGTTGTGCAGCCCATCACTTGGTGTCCCTCTCAGACCATGCAATAAGGCCCTATTAGTTTCTTGGGGCCAGTTTCTTTCTTTCTTTCTCTCCCTTGCCCTTGCGCTCTTTTTTTTCTATCTAACAGGATTTTTGTCTTCCTGATGTGAAGATGCAATCTAGAGTGAAGTCTGTAGACTTTGATCTTCTGCAGCAAACACTTCAAGTCCTCTTTATTTACAGCAAACAAGGTTGTGTCGAAGATGCAATCTAGAGTGAAGTCTGTAGACTTTGATCTTCTGCAGCAAACACTCCAAGTCCTCTTTATTTACAGCAAACAAGGTTGTGTCATCTGCATAATGTGGGTTGTTGATGAGTCTTCCTCCAATACTGATGTCACATTATTCTTCATAGAGTCCAGCTTCCCAAATGATTTGCTCAGTGTATGGATTGAATAGGTATGGAGAAAGGATACAACTTTGACACACATCTTTTTCTCATTTTAAACCATGTAGTGTTTAGTTGCTCTGTTCAGACAACAGTTTTTTGGTCTAGGTATAGGTTTCATATAATTAATGATATATTAAAAACTATTTTATAGTGTGTTGATTAAAATATGCCTCAGATGCTTGTAACAATCTCCTAAGCCCCTTAGAAGGAAGAGCTGATTAAATCAACCTTGTTGGGTTAACAAGTGTGACAAAGTGTTGACTACGAAATCAATACCAACACACAAAAACAACAAACAAAGGAAACTACTATAAACACACAAATCAGCAGAATTAGCAAAGCATTCGGATCCTGTGTGGGTCTGGGCTTTGTTCTCCTGGGCTATGTTACCAGAGTCACTGCCCTTAAAGCTGGCCTACTACACACACGGCTTAAAAAAATGAAATCACACTTAACTTTAGTGCACAAATATGCTGAGGTAAAGCTATTATTGTTTAAAACAAATGAATTTGAGTTTTATAAGCAAGATTCCTCTTTTAACATGATTTTTTCAAGTCATGATAAAAGATTCATAAAAGTGATATGACAGTATATGCAAGTATAAAAACCAAAAGATACATGTGATTTAAAACAAAAACAAAAAAGCAGGGGCTGCGCGGGCCGGGCGGGCGGCGCTCGGGCTGCGG
>NW_006400182.1:1031319-1037333 GCF_000299155.1 Elephantulus edwardii | reverse complement strand
TAAGACTGAGAAAAACTGGATGAAATATGTTTACAGCACTGAAGTCTTTGGGGGAGAGAATATTTTATATTTTAGGGCATTATGTTTATTGTAAGAGTACGGAATAAGGGTTGCAGAGTGGATTATGTTTGGGGGTTGGGGGATGTGTGTGGGGGATTGCGTACCAATGGGGGAGTTTTTCTTTTGCGTTTGTAGGAGAGGAGCAAACGGGGATGGGGAGGTGGGGGGACGGGGAAAGGGGTGCAACAAAGAATGAATGGAATTCCAAAATCTCTATAGATGTTCATTGAAATGAAAAATAAAGAAATGTAAAAAAAAAAAAAACCACCTCAAGAACAGGTTTGGGGCCTTGAACACTAATGAGCAAAGACCAGATGAGCTGTGGGAGGATATCAGAATATCATCAAGGAAGAATGCAAAGACAGAGGAGAAATAAAAGACCAAGAAAAAGAAACTCTGAATATTGCACTAGAGCGCCATGAAGCTGAAGCAAAGGGAAGAAATCAAGATATTAATGAGTTTAACAGAGATTCTAAAGGACAGATTTGGGGGGGGGGAAGTAAAGTATTGCAATGAAATGTGCAAGGACCTGGAGTCAGAAAATCAAAGGGACTGAACTCGCTCAGCATTTCTTAAGCTGTAGGAACTGAAGAACAAATCAAGCCTTGAGTTGCTATACTTAAGAATGCTTTGGCTTAATATTAAGTGATCAAAGAAATATATAATACTCTGGGCAAAATCTTGAATGATTCAGAAAGCACCAAAAGCCAAAAGAAAATGGAGGAAAGACACACAGACACTGTACCAAAAAGAATTGACTGATAAGGAATCATTTGAGGAATTAGTATGTATGATAAACAGCCAATTGTTATGAAGGAAGAAGGTCAAGCTGCACTGAAGGGATTGGCAAAAATAAGTCCCCACAAAAGACATGAAAAAATTTTTAACAGAGGAGGATATTTGATGGCCAACAGACACATGAAGAAACGTTCAAATTCACTGGCAATAGAGCAAAAGAAATAAAAATCACAATGAGATACCATCTCACTCTAGTAGCAGTGACAAAATTTAACAGGACAGAAAGCAATAAATGCTGGAGAGGATGTGGAGACATAGGAACTTTCATACACTGTGGGTGGGACTGTAAAATGATATAACCACTCTGGAAGGCAGTGTGGTGTTTCCTCAAAGAGCTGAACAAAGAAGTTCCTTATGACCCAGATATTCCACTGATAGGAATATACCTCAAGGAGCTTAGAACTGAGACACGGAGATTTGTATACCAATGTTCATAAGAGTATTATTCACAATTGCAAAAACATGAGAGCAACCCAAACCTCCAACCACAATCAAGTGGATTGAGAAATTGTCGTACACTCACATGCTGGAATACTACACTGTACCCAAGAGCAATGATTTTAAAAAAGTATTATATCATTTGGGAGAGATTGAAGAGTATTATGTGGAATTAGCTCAGTCTCATAAGGACAAATACGGCATAAGACCATTACTGTAAAAATAGAAGAATAACTAGTAAAACATGTATGGAGATCCAAGGGAGGAAGGGGTGGGAGCAGAAGGATGATAGGGTTACACAATTTGGTGAGTGGAGGGAGGAGGTAAAGGAAATGGGAAAGATCTGGTGAGGTTCTGAAAAGACAGGGTAATGATGGGCATAGTTTAATGGTGATTAATTTTATAAAAGGCAATGTATGATAATGGTTGTATGAAATATAATGAAGGAAGGTGTGAAAGACAATACATATGAATCTTGTATGAAAATCTATTTAAAATAAAAATTTTTAGAATAATATTAAAATAAATAAAAAAAAATAAAGTCCCAGGAATCAATGGGATACCAATTAGCATGTTTCAACTAATTTATGCAGCCAACCCTGGACATGCTCACTCGTCTGTGCCAACAAATTTGGAAGATGGCTACCTGTTCAACTGACTGGAAAGATCTATATCTGCTCCCATTTCCAAGAAAGGTGATCTAACAAAACGTGAAGATTATCAAACAAAATCATTGCTATCACACACAAGCAAAATATTGCTGAAGATTATATTTAAAAACCTGGTTAGAACAGTACATTGAAAGAGAACTGCCAGAAGTTCAAGCTGGGTTTAAGAGAGAAGTCATAGCATCAGGGATATCTTTGCTGATGTGCTAATGTCAGAAAATACCAGAAGATTTATTTGTGCTGCATTGACTATGTTAAAGCACTTGACTGTTCGGATCATTACAAATTATGGCTAAAATTGAGAAGAATGGGAATATCAGAACAGTTGATTGTGGTAATACAGAATCTATACCTAGACCAAGAAGCTGTTGTCCAAACAAAGCAAAGAAACAATGCATGGTTTAAAATCAAGAAATGTATGTGTCAGGGCTATATCCTTTTTCTATACCTGTTCAGTCTGTTTGTTGAGCAATCCATTTGCGTAGCCAGACTATGAATGTGGCATCTAGATAGGAGAAAGACATATAAACACCCTGCTATATGTAGATGACACAACCTTGTTTGCTGAAAGTGAGGAGTACTTGAAATGCTTGTTGTAGATGATCAGCATATATAGCCTTCTATGTGGATTACACCTCAACATCAAGAAGAAAATCCTCACCAATGGGTTGATAGGTAACATCATGATAAATTGAAAACAGATTAAAATTGTCAACAATTTCTTCTTACCTGGGTCCACAATCAACATTCTTGGATATCAACCATCAGGAAATTAAAAAAATATATCTCTTTGGAACAGTCTGCTTTCAAAGACCTCTCCAAGATGTTGAGGAGAAATTATGTTGATTAAAGACTAAGATGTGCCCGATTCAGTCTTTTCAATCACTTGTTATGCATCTGAGCTGGACAATGAATAAGGATGACAGAAGAATTGATGTCTTTGAGTTGTGGTGTTGGAGAAGAGTGCTGAATATCCGATGGATGGCCAAAAGAATGTGTAGATATGACTTGGAGAACATGCAACCAGAGTTCTCCTTAGAAGCAAAGATTACAAAGCCATCCTTATAATTATAGGAGACTACAATTAATCTCCTATACATTGAGCACGTTGTTAGGAATGGCCATTCCTTGGAAAGGGACATTATTCTTGGAAAGGTAGAGTGTTGGTAAAAAGAGGGAAGCCTTTAATGAGAGGGACTAACAAAGTTACTGCAGTAATGTGTTCTAGTGTGTCAGAGATGATGAAGATGGCACAGGACAGAATAGGGTTCAGATCCATTGTTCATAGGGTCCCTATGAGTCATATTTGTCTCCATGGCATCTAACAAAAACATCATGATATGATATGATATGATATGATACACGATATGATACCATATTGTATCTTATCGTATTGGATCATATCACATCATATTGTATCGTATCATATCATATCATTACTATTTGATTTTCCTCTCTATAGATTAGCCAAAATCCCATACTTTAGGCATGTTATCCCCCTCCTGTCCCCACTGCCTGCGTGCTTCCCCTGACTCCTACCCTTCGCCGCATTCCCTCACCTCTGTCCTTTCCACAGGCCCCTAGAAAAAGAACTTTTAATAATATCTTATGACAATGTGAAACTAACATCTAATAATACCTCAGGCCAAAGGATTCTCTTTTGCAACTGATGAATAAAATAACGTTAAATATCTAACATTTTATAATATCTTAAAAGAAAAAAGGGACTTTCTTTTAATTTATTAACTTCCTTATCAAACTAAAATTCCTTGAAGCTCTCCTTGAGTCCCTTATGTTATCTCCCCCCAACAATTTATGGCTAAATCCCTCTTTATTTCACTTTTCCTATCTGTTCTTGTAATTTATGGCCAATAGCTAAGTCCTCTCTTAAGTCATGATATATGGATGGTTCCAACTACCTCTGGAGTACTGATAAAACCAGATGTTTGGAATGTGCCTACTGACCATGATCACCTGAATAAGAGAAAAAAATACTGTAAACATTCCTGACATTCTGCTACCTTGTCCCTCCCTCCTATAAGCTCCTGTGGCCTTCAAGAGGTTGAGGTAGATTTGGGAAACTCATACCCTCTATCTCCTATGCAGCAGTATATAACAATCTTCTTGCTTCCTCCCTAACCCTGCCTCCAAGATTGGTTTTTCAGTCTCAGTCAACAGACCAAAAGTGTAATAACAGGTCAGTCCCTAGAGAAAGATATCATGCTTAGTAAAGACCTTAGCAAAGGCCAAGGCAAAAGAGGAAGTTCCTCAAAGAAATATGTTAACACAATGACTTCCACAATGGTCCCAAGGATAGCAGGAATTGTGCAGACAGTACAAGATGGAGAAGTGCTTCATTCTGTTGCACATAGGGCTATTGTGAGTCAGAGCTGACTAAATGGCACCTATCAACAACAATAATTCACAATTCCAATAACAGTTGGCTTGTAGTCTAGTAAATACCAACTAATGTACTCGTCAATATTATTTGAAGCTCAACATCAAGAAAAAATTCTCACTACTGGGCCAATTGGCAGCACTGAGATGAATGGAGAAGAGATTAAGGTTGTTAACAGTGATAGCTTGCTCAGCTCCACAATCAACATTCTTGGCACCAGCAATCAGGAAATCAAAGACGAATTGCATTATGTACATCTGCTGTCAGGGACCTCTCCAGAGTACTGAGAAACAACAATGTCAGTTTAGAGACTAAGGTGCACCTGATCTAGGCCATAGTCATTCCAATTACATGCTATGCATCAGAGAGCTTGACAGTGACTAAGGATGACAAAAGAAGAAATGATTCCTTTAAGTTGTGGTGCTGGAAAAGAGTCTTAAACCACATGGACCACTAAGAAAACAAATCGTTTGTTTTCTGTCTTGGAGAGGATGAAACCAAGTTTCTCCTTGGTGGGCTAGGATTTTGACATTGTCTCACATACGTATGGCATGTGGCCAGGAGGGACCAATTCTTGGAGAAGGACATCAAGCTCAGAAGGGTGGAGGGACAGCAAAGGAGAAGAAGACCCTGGATGAGATGGACTGATTCAGTAACTGGGGCAATGGAGGGTAGGTGTGTTGAAGTCAATGAGACTGGCTTAGGACAGTGCAGGCTTCAGAGCTGTTGTACATTGAAATGCTATGAGTTGCAGGAGACTCAACAGCACATAAGAACAACAACAATTCTTTTCAATTAATTCTTATAGTAAAATAAACTGATGAAATGATAGCCCTATTGATCTAAATCTACCGCTATCTTTCAGTTTGCTGTGATGTTGGAACATATATCACCAATATTATAAATACCAGTCAGATTACACATAGTGGTCAGGGTTTAGTGGATCTTCCAGACCAACAGAGACTAGAAAAGTTTGAAAATCTATTTACACCAGTCAGCCAAGAAAAAACACTAAAGAATGCTGTTTAGGATTGTAAAGGAAGGCGAGTCCTGATAAGTGGAGCATTGTTGTTAGCTGGGCTGTGTTAGCTTGACTCATGGTGACCCCAGACACACCTCCATGAACCATCTCCATGCTTGGTTACTGATCTAGGACTTTATGAAATTTTATGATAGTTTCATCACTATGTTTCCTAGAAGCTCTAGAACAGATACTATTCCTTTTTTAAACTCAGAAAGTTATTACTAGATTAGGCTCATATCATGAGGAAATAGGAGGGGAAAATCAAGATGGTTTTTGTGCTTGACGCTTGTTGAACTAGAAGCCTAGATAATAAAGAAATAGGCACATATATAAAATATTTTTAAACCAATGAGAGCTAGCAAACATGAAATTCTTTGTCTTGTGTACTGTTGTCATTGTTGTTAAGTGTCGTCGAGTCGAACATGATTTATAGCAACCCTAAGAACTATCATCTCACCCCAGTCAAAATAGCAAAATTTAACAGAACAGCAAGCAATAAATGCTGGCGAGGGTGTGGAGAAACTGGAACCCTTATTCACTGTTGGTGGGAGTGTAAAATGGTGCAACCCCTATGGAAAGTGGTATGGCGCTTTCTCAAAAAGTTGCAAATAGAGATACCATTTGACCC
>NW_006400182.1:1021208-1030165 GCF_000299155.1 Elephantulus edwardii | reverse complement strand
AAGAACGAATTGGGGAGGAGGGTGGAGAAAACAGTGCAACAATGAATGAATGAAAACCCAAAATCTCTGTAAATGTTCATTAAAACTAATAAAATTTTAAGAAAAAAAGAACAAAAGACCTAGAACTATCATCCTTTCTCTAAGTTCATCGAATTTATGGAGGCATACTGTTTAGGAAGTAGATGCCACTCCTGCTGCCAAGCCTGTCTGGGAGCTTCACCAAACTCTGTCCACCATATGTAACCATTACGACCAGTGACACAGTGTTCAGCATCACAACAACCCCAAGTTACTTCCGTACAGCAAATTGACAGATCAGCACTGTACCACATAGAAGAATGTTAGCCCCAAACACAATTAACACCAGGCCCTGACGGCCACAATTCCCAAAGACCTGCCCTCCACCAGGTCCTGTTGACTCTAAAACAAGTGGCTTCCTCTCCCACAGTTCATTGTTAGCTAAATCCAGCAAATTCAATCAGTCACAGACAATTGAAAACAAAATTAAAAACAAACCCAAACAGTCCACACCTGACCTCCAACCAACACAAACCTGTCCAGAATCCAACCACTTAACATAACAGCCTTTACACTGGAGACTTAGGGCCCATCCTCCTTTTAGTTTATAATTTATAATTACTTAAGAAAAATCAAATGAAAAAATAAAATCTACAGTTTCAGTTCCTTTTTAAATTATTTAGTAGGTTTTGGGGTCTAGATTATATCCTCCCTTGCATAATTCTGTTATTTCCTTTACAAAAGTTAGAAATTCTAGTATTTGCAGAGTAAATATAAAACTGAACTTTGAAGGCGTGAATTGTAGTTTAGGATTTTGAAGTTAAAATGTCTAAATGAAACTTAAGCTTCAGTACAACACAAGTGCATCTTTAAACATTTTTCAGTAATGCCTTAGAACAAATAAAGTCAGCTGCGTAAATGAAAAATTCAAGTTAGATACACGTAGAACAGCTACCAGAACCATAGAATCCTATCATAGATAAATGCTATTCCTTCTGTTATCTGAATGCAAGCAAACTCTTCACTAAAACTTTATCTAAAGTTAAGACATCTCTGATTAAGGACAAAATCAAGGGACCCAAAGATTATATCTAAGCAAAGTGAACATGCACCAGAAGATAGCTACAATTACAGATTTAGATAGATAGATAGATAGATAGATAGATAGATAGATAGATAGATTCCATCCCTACTCCCAGAAAGCTAAATAATGGGTTATGTGCTTAATATTATCAATATAAAATTTTATCCTGAGGAATAGAGTGAACTACCAAGATTAAATAACTTAGTTCAATTTCTGTGTGTGTGTGTGTGTGTGTGTGTGTGTGTGTGTGTGATTGCTGGATTCCATTGAGTCAATTCTGACTTATAATGACCTCATGTATGTGTGTGATTTATAATTGTTGGAAAAGAGTATCATACTGGGAAAATGTGGAAGATCAGAAAAAGAGAGAATGACTCTGAGATAGATTGGCACAGTGACTGTTAGGACAGACTTAAGCAAATCAGATATGATGAGGTTGGTGTGGGAAAGGGCAAAGTTAGATTAGTAGGATCACTATGAGTTGTAGTTGACTAGATGGCACCTATCAACAATAACATCAGTATACATAAGTATAGGATGTTGGAAATTCATATTACACTCTGATTTGATAGCCCACTGTCATGCACAATCTACTAGGGCCCAGTGGCACTCATGAGTTGCAGTTAAAAGATGTCAGACATTGCCTATCCTCCAGCACTACTGGGTCAGCTGGGTCATTTGGCCTGATCGACTGCAGTCTCTGTGGTTACTACAGCTCTCTGTCTCCTTAATAAAGTATCAGCATGGGGATCTCAAGTTCAAAGGCAATGAGATCTCCTTTTCCTGTCACTGGAATGATTGCTCTAGAGCTGGTAGGATGGCAAAACTGGCCATTCTTAAACTAGGGTTCCACACATCCTACTTGCACGGCACCCCACAAGTGTGTAATTTGTCTTAATGACATTATTTGCAAGCCTTCTCTTCCCTTCTGTGAACTACAGACATGTCAAATCTGCATACTCCTCCCATATATTTGGTGAGAGTTACAAAGATTGGCTAGAAGTGTGGCATCAAGTAATCCAGCACTCCATTCCTAGGCTTAGATGTAACAGGCACCTCAACTTCTTTTTAATAGAAGTGTAGACTATACTTATATATACTAATATTAAAAATTGTCCTTATGAATAAATATGATAAGCATTTAGAAAAACTTGATTTTTTTTCTCTTAGGAAATACTTGATAATTAATAATTTTCAAATGCTTACCAGGGAACTTATTATGAGATATTTAAATACCTCATAATAGGCCAGTATTGGTCTAGTGTTAAGAACTTGTTACTCAGTTCAAATCCACCAGCTGCTCTGTGGGAGAAGGATTGGCACTCTCTGTCCCTGTGTGAGTTACTGCCTGTGTAAACCCACTGGAGGGTTAACTTTGTGTCAGTTCCAACCCAATTGCACACACTAATAACAAGCAAATCAGTGGAAACTCATTCTGATATAACTTTAAAACTTTTGCATGTGTAAATGTGCTCTCTATACTTCTCATTTAATTCCAAAATTATCTATAGATTTAATGGAAGTTTAAAATCCTTTAGGGAATATTTAGAGTTTGAAAAATAATTCTAAAGTTCATCTAGAATGACGTATGTGCAAGAGGTAAAGGATATTTACAAAGATAAAGTATTAGATAAGCTTGCCATCTTAGTGAAACATGAAATTGTCATTTCCAGTTTATGTATTGACCATGTATATGGTGAAGAGGCTGCAGAAGACTAGCAGTTACTGGCCCCATGAGGTCCAAACTAGATGGGTTAGTTGCCAAGTATGTTGGTAGTGCCTATCAGGGAGAAGCAATAATTTTTCCCTTGTGGAACACACATAGGTAATCCAAATTTGAATTACATTTTCATACTCTGCGTCTTACAGTAACACCATCACAGATGTGCAGACCTTGCTCTCTATTATGGCATCCCAATCAATGTTACTTCTGACCAAGGACTGTTGACACTCATGAGACTTACTCTTCTAAATCTTAACCTGGAAACACTCTATTGACAGGATGACCATATATTCTGGTTTGCCTCAGAAAGCTCTGCTTTATATTTATTGCTTTAAAGCAATTATTTAAAGTGACTCTTTTGCTCTCAAAAGATCATATTTTGAATAATAAACTGTTTGCCATTCTTACCTATTGATGCTTCAATTACAATTTAATAAGGTAATTAATTTTATGCATTTTTGGTTCTGTTATATAGGATGCAACTTTAGGTCTGGACCCTTACACAATTTATGATGCTGACCTTCCCATCAATGTAACACAATGGCCTAGGTCCCAATGGATGTAAAGGCAATGACTTCTCTCTCTATTACACTTAATGATGCTCTGGTGCAATTGTTTGCTTACGACACTCAATACCTGGCTCTGCTTATTGGAGATATTATTAACTAAGTAACATGTATTAGATATCTATTACAACAAAAAGGAGATTCCCCCAATATTTTGGGTTTTAAAACAATAATAATCCAATTGCTACTATTTCTTAGGGTTAGAAGTTTTGAGTGTGAACTGTTTGAAGGGTTCTGGCTTAGGGCTTCTCATGAGGTTGCAGTCAGATGGTAGTTGAGGCAGGGTTTAGGGTCATCTTTAAGGCTTACTTCTGCATTCACGAATGGGCTTGGACTAGACCCAGTAGAAGAGTTGGGTCTGAAATAGCTGGGACCCTTGGGCATCTCCTTATGTGGTGTTATTATGCTATCTTTTCAACAAGGCAGCTCCCAGGCTTTAGAGGGACTGGACTGTAGTGTGTCATTACATTTTCTTCCATGTCTTTTCATGCATACATTTAAGCATTGTAATGATTTTATTATTTCTTGATTTTTCTTTTATCCACTAACACACATTTATTAAGCTCTTGTGGCATAATGGGTAAAACCAGATGGAAGATCAGCTATGAGTTGGTCTGGACTCAACAGCACAAAACAAAATCATATTCATATATATGTATATTACATATGCATACATATATTTATAAAGAGAGAGCTATATTTATAGATCTATGTGATTAGTTATTAACTATATGACTTAGTCTATAGATTACAGGAACTATAAAACAGGATTGTGATGGGTCTATATGAAGAGTGCATATTGATTTGACAACGTGGACCATGATGGATGCAATGATTAATGAAAATTTTCATGAGTCACTTTTGGCAAAGTGAAGAATTATTTTCAGTTGTTTCATACTTATACTTCTGAATATCAGTCAGTGAAAACTCCATGACAACAAAATACTTATATAACAACAACAGTCTTTATAAAGGAGTTCTGATGGCATAATCCATACCAATTTGCACTGCTAATCCAAAGGCTTCACCCTTCTGATGGTTTGAAGATTCTAATTCACTAGCGTCTCTGGAGAAAGATGTACAATCTCCTCTCATATGATTCAAAACCTCAGAAACCCAGTGGAGGGTCAGCTATATGTTGGTTCCCACTCAACAACAATGAGGTATGTTATTATAAAGAGCATAAATTGAAGTCTTTGAATTGCAAGACTATCTAGGACATAAATGAAGAGGAAAGACAAGTTAGTCTTCTTTTAAAAGAAGTTATATTTATTTTATATTGGTTTGCACACAGAATTTGTATACATTGTTTCATTTATATATCTTGTGTTTCACACATTTGTTTATTCATATTGTGTTTTATAAAACTAATCAAATTAGTCTTCTTTACTGTAGCAGAAGCTCAGATTGCTGGAGCATACTCCTAACTTACAGATTCACTATTTTACAGTGGTATTTTAACAATTTCCCAGGTGCTGTTGGTCCAGGGACCACATTTTGAGAACTAGTGATGTTGCTGCAATATACTTGTGCCATTGAGTCACTTGCAACTCATAACGACCCTATGTACAATAGCTCTGAACTCTGCTATATCTTGAACCAATTTCATTGTCTCTGACCCACTTACCCTCATTACCCCAGTCACCTAGTTAACCCATCTTATCCAGGGTCATCCTCTCTTGTGATGTCTTTCCACCCTTTCAAGCATGATGTCACTCTCCAAGGACTGGTCCTATCTGGAAACATGCCCAAAGTATGTGAAATGTAGCCTCAAAGCCCTTACCTCAAGGAGCAGCCTGACTTCACCCTCTCCAGGACAGATCTGTTTTGTTCTCTTAGCAGGTCATGGTATGCTCAATAGTCTTATCCAGCACCACATTTCAAAGGCGTTGTTTCATCTATAGTCCTTAGTCATTATCCATATCTCTAATTCATAGCAAATGATTGCAAAAAAACATGGTCTGGATCAGGCACTCCTTATTCTCTAGTCTGACATCATTGCTCTTCAGTACTCTGGAGAGGGTCCTGACAGCATATTTTCCCAATGCATTTTCTCTTTTGATTTCCTGACTGCTGGTATCACAAGTGTTGATTGTGGAGCCAAGAAAGTTGAAATTGTTAACAATTTCAATCTCTTTTCCATCTATCTTGATGCTGCCAATTGGTCCAGTGGTGAGAATATTTGTTTTTTTAGTGTTGAGCTTCAATCCATATTGAAGGCTGCAGTCCTTGACTTTCTGCAGCAAATGCCTCTGGTCTTCCTCAGTTTCAGCAAGCAAGGTTGTATCATCTGCATAACACAGATTGTTGAAAACAGAATGCATCCTTGGCATACACCTTTCCTGATTTTGAACCATGCAGTGTTTCATTGCTCTATTCTAACAACTGCTTCCTGGTCCAACTACAGGTTTCACATGAGTACTAACAAAAACTGCCACAATTTGTTGTGATACACACAGTCAAATGCCTTTGCACAGTCAATGAAAGACATGGTTTAAAATAAGATAAGATATGTATATGGTCATATACTCTCTTCATACCTATTTATTCTGTATGTTGAGCAAAACATTCAAAAAGTTGGAGAAGAATGTGACCTCAGGATTGGAAGAAGACGCATCAACAACCTGTGTTACACACATGACATGATCTTGCTTACTGAATGAAAATGAAAAGGACTTGAAGAAACTTGTTGCAGAAGATCAAAGACTACCGTTTTCAATATAAATTACATCCTAACATGAAGAAAACAAAAGTTCTCACCAATAGACAAGATCATGGTAAATAGAGAAAGGATTTAAACTGTCAACAACTTCATTTAACTTGGATCTACAGTCAACACCTTTGGTAACATCACTCAGGAATCAGAGAAAATACCACATTGGAAAAGTCTGCAGTCAGAGACCTCTCCAAATTACTAAGGAGCAGTGATATCAGTTTGAAGTCTAAGGTGTATCTGATTCAGGTCATGGTCTTTTCAATCACTTCCTATGCATCTAAAAGTTGGACAATGATTAAGGATGACAGAAGAAAAACTGATGTCATTGAGTTTGGGTACTGGAAAAGAGTACTGAATATCCCATGGACTTGCAAACGAATAAACAAATACATCTTGGAGAAAGTGTAGCCAGAGTGTTCCTTGGAGGGAATGGTAACATTTTGTCTTACATGCTTTGGCCATATTGTTATGAGAGGCTATTCCTTGGAGAGGGACATCTTGCTTGGAAAAAGAGAGGGTCAACAAAAGAGAGGATTGAGAGTTATGCTTCAATGGGCTCAAGTGTGTCAGAGATGATGAAGATAGCACAGGACAGGGCAGGGTTCAGATCTGTTATTTATAGGATTGCTATCAGTCACACTGAACTTGACAGCACAGAACTACAACAACCTAACTAGAAAGAAGCTCAGCCAAGACAGGTTACTGTAACAGATATGTGAACAGAAAAGAAACACTTGCTGCATGTCATGCATGTCATCGAGAAGGTGTAGTTTTAATAGTTTGTTGCAAAGAAACTTGACTAACAGAATGTTTAATAAATATTTGTTGTTGTTGCTATATGCTGCTGAGATCCCTGCGACTCATGGCGACCCTATGTACAACAGCCCTAAATCCTGCTATATCCTGCGCCAATCTTATTTTTTTAAGATTTCTTTTTTAAAATTTTTATTTTATTATTTTTTGTGTGTACCGTCAAATCAGATCTGTTACAGGAGGAGATTGTCCCTCCTTTTCCAGCAGAGCACCTGGTGGATTTGAACCATGTGTCTCTGGGATTATAATGTAGCTTCTTGCCACTAGGCCACCAGAGCTCCCTCGCCAATCTTATTTTATTGAAAACTAAACCAAATGCCATCGTGACAAAAGCCAGCTGCCTCAGAAGAAGAGGAAAGAAAGAAAGATTACTAGAGAAACTCCTTATTGAGTTAGTTCTTAATGCAGTATTTTCCTCTGAATGGATCATCAATGCTTATAGAATACATTAGACGATTGACATCAAGTGAATTAATGGATTCTCTGGGAGGTGCAAATAGTTTGCATCTTCAGCTGATACTCACATGATTGGATGTTTAGGTTTTGATTGGATGCTCAGGTCTATTGAGATATGCTCAGAAGAAAGGGCTGGTGATTTATTTAGATTCAATACAACTGGAGTACTAGTTCATTAGAAGAATGAATACCCCTAAAGTAGATTGATACAAAATTACATATAGGGGCTGAATTGGAGTTATTTATAAAAATAACCTATGGACTTAAAGACATCAATGCCCTTCAAATCTTATAACAATCAGAGTCTCATCTCTGACATAGTCATATCCACCCTCACATCCCTGGCTACCCATTGAGCTCACTTTTTCTTTATCACTGATAAAACCAATGCTAAAAAATGCTATCATTATCTGTCTCAAATGTGCATGTATATTCAGTTCTTGTGTCTCTCTTGCTCTGCCACAGCGCTCAAAGCAGAAGGATGAATCACTGTGCTATGGACTATGTGTGTGAAATTGCTAGTGTGGCATGAAAGCCAGAGGCATCAGGAACTCTCTAAGAAAGGCAGCTCTCCAAACATCTGGTTGGATTTTTGAAGATGCAAAACATTTAAATAAACATCCCAACTTGACTGAAACTGAATCTGTCATCTACAAACAGATTTGAAGAACAGGACAAGAAAGATAGAGGCTGCTCTATGCTCTATTGCATTTAACTGTAAGTGCTCCTTCCCCCCCCCCCCCCCGCCACTGCCAGTGGCTTCTCACAGAACCAAGACAGGCAATATTTTTTAACAAATCATTCAAAATCATTTATATACATGGGTTACAACCCCCAAAAGGTAAACAGTATGTGATGTTTTCTTAACAGATACAAATATTACAACAAAATGCAACAGACTAGCGTGTGTGTGTGTGTGTGTGTGTGTGTGTGTGTGTGTTTGTGTGTATTTTTTTTTTACTAGAAGAAGGGTAGGCAATTTTTTTTATGCAATTTACTGCCTTTGAAAATCCACTGGAGGGTCACCTGTGGGTCAGTTTTGACTTGATACGAACAGAAACAAAAATCACAAGTTATATAATATCAAGTGATATAAACACACCTTTCTATTATTGTTCTAAAGAAAGTATTTCTGTTGAGTTTCCAATGCATATCTTATGCACACATATTCCCAAATTTCCAATTTGGCTGCTTTATAAGTAAATGCTAATAATAAAAACAATAAAAATGCAGAATTTAATAAAACATCCCTGGCTCCATGGTATATGTAGACTATCTGAGCATTTTAATGTTTTTAAGTAATCATTTTTAGCACCTTGATTAGGTGTTTAACTTCTGTACTCATATTAAGTAATGAAATTAGAAATCATGGAAGAATTCATAAATAAAGCATAATAAAAGTAACACTGTTGTTGTTGGGTGCAGTCAAGTAAAATATAACTCCTAACAACCCTAGGGGTGACAGATCTGAACCTATTCTGTCCTATAACATCCTTATCATCCTTGGCACATTGTATTAATCCATCTTATTGAAGTCTTCCTCTCTTTTGCAGACAATCCAACTTTCCAAACATGATGTTT
>NW_006400182.1:955033-1018217 GCF_000299155.1 Elephantulus edwardii | reverse complement strand
CAGCGCAGGAGGGGAAGACCCTCTATGAGATGCATTGATTCAGTGACTGGGGTAATCAGGATGGGTGTGTCAGAGGCGGTGTAGTTGGCGCAGGATAGAGCAGGGTTTAGGGCTGTTGTGCATAGGGTCACTATGAGTTGGAAATGACTCGACGGCACATAACAACAACAACATTCATTTCTCAATGCTCCTAATCTTCTGACTGCTGGTACCAATTTTGTTGACTGTGGATCCAAGTAAGGTGAAATCACTGGCGGTTTTTATCTTTTCTCTATCTATTGTCATGTTGCTTACTGAACCACCTGTGAGGACTTTGTTTTTTTAATGTTGAGATATAATCTATACTGAAGTCTGTAGTCCTTGATTTTCAGCCTCCAGTGCCTCAAGTCCTCCTTGTTTTCAGCAAGCAAGATGTGTCAGTTGCATAACACAGATTGTTGGTGAGTCTTCCTCTTTTTCTGATTCCATGTTCTTCTTTATAAGGTCCAACTTCTCAAATGATTTGTTCAGAACACAGAATGAATAGTATGGAGAAAGGATACAGCCACAATGCATACCTTTCTTGATTTTAAACCATGCAATGTTCCTATATTTCTGTTCAGACAACAGCTTCTTGGTCTAGGTATAGATTCATAGCAGTCTAATTAAGTGTTCTAAGATTCCCATTCTACACAGTGTTAACCATAATTCCTTATGATCCACACAGTCAAATGCCTTAGCATAGTCAATAAAGCACAGATAGGCATTCTTGTGGTATCTTCAAACAAGATCATCTGACATCAGTAATGATATCTCTGGAACTTATTTTAGTAACTTACTTACATTAGTAAAAACATTTTTACTATTATCTATATCTAAGTTTTCAGATATGCAAGCAGTTTGTCCTGACACTGGCACTAGCAGGAGAACTGGACATCTGTGATGCTCTTGAGATCAGAATCAGTGACCAATGCAGCAGCCTCTGTGCCACTAATCACAGTAGGTGGCATGGTCATTTTCACCATCAAGGGCTTAGAGAAGTGTGTGTCACCCCAGTCATCAGACAGTAGGAAGGCAATGGACAATTATCTGCTATAGTGCAGGCTTCAATGTGCAATGTGTCAATTATTTGTAAGATGTCAGAGAGACAATGATGAACAGGACACAGTGCCTGATTTCACAAGTCTGGAACCTGTATTCCTTCTCCACTAAATAGCCAATGCCCTGTGTGACATAAACCAGCAGGTTGGAGGTTTGAGTCTACTTTGAAGTATCTTGGGGGAAAAGCCTGGTGCTCTACTTCTGAAAAATTATCACTGTGGAGTATCTACTCTGACACATGCATTTTAATGAGTCATAAATAAATTCCATGGCAACTGGTTCTAACGTGATATAGGCACCACAGATAGGGTTAAGCGCTCACAATATGCATTCAGACCACACCAGGGAGCTGTGAATTGGCAGTACTGGCCTTTCTGACTGGCTACTGGTATTGGATGCATGAGGAACAGGGGTGCCCATGAATTGGTAACATCCACTGCTCTGTTGAGCCACTAGCACTGAGAAAGGATGAACTGGAAGTACCTGTTCCTGTGCCCAGTCACCCACTTCAGGGGCTGTGGACAACTGGTGCCTCTTACTTCCCCTAGACACCTGCTCTGGTAACTTAACGACTGATGATACTCCTTCCCTGAATTACATCTTCTTAGCAGGCACCCAAGTGTATGGATCATGGATCCAAGTAAGATGAAGCTCTTGACAAATCTCAAACTTTTCTCCATTTTTCATGATGTTGCCTGTGGCAAAGATTTTGTTTTCTCAACATTGAGATGCAATCTATACTAAAAGCTGAAGTGTTTAATTCTTTAGCCAGTGCTTCAAGTCCTCCTAACTCTCAGCAAGCAAGGTTGTGTAATCTGAATAATGAAGGTTATTGATGAATCTTTCTCCAATCCTGATGCCGTGTTATTCTTCATAGAATCCACCTTTCTGAATAATTTGCTCACCATAAAGATTAAATAGATGTGGAGAAAGGATACAACCCCGATGTATACCTTTCCTAACTTTAAACCATGCAGTGTTCCCTTGCTCTGTTTTCAAATAGCCTCTTGGTCTAGGTATGAGGTTTTCATGAGCACAATTAAGTGTCTGAAACACACATTCTTCTCAATGTTAGCTATAATTTGTTATGATCCACATAGCCAAATGTCTTGGTATAGTCAACAAAACATAACTAGACATTCTTCTTGTATTCTTTGCTTTCAGTCAGAATCCATCTGATATCAGCAATGATATCCCCACAGCCTTTTCTAAATGAAGCTCAAACATCTGCCAGTTCCCTGTATGTGTACTGTTCTAGCTGCCATTCAATAATCTTCAACAATATTTTGCTTGCATGTAATATTAATGATATTGTCCAATATTTTCCACATTACATTCTATTGGGTCACCTTCCTTGGGAATGACAATAAATATGGACCTTTTCTAGTCCGTTGGCCAGGCAGCTGTCCTCCAAATTTGCTGGCACAGACTCATGTGTATGTCCAGGACTGCCTCTGCCAGATTAAATATGTCAACTGGTATCCCATTGATTCTTGGGGTCTTATTTTTGCCAATGGCTTCAGTGCAACTGGAACTTTTCCTTTCATTACCATTGGCTCTTGATCAGGTGGTGCTTCCTGAATTATTTTAGTGTTGGTCAATTCTTTTTGATACAGTGACTCTGTATCCTTGCCATCTGCTTTTAATGTTTCCTGGATCATTCAAGATTTGCCTTTAGCATACCTAAGTGTTGCAGCTTGAGGTTTAACTTGTTTTTCAGTTCTTTCAGCTTGGGAAAAGCTGAATGAGTTCTTCCCATTTTATTCTCCAATTCTAGATCTCCACACATATTCTTATAGTAGTTTGATTTGTGTCCCAATGCTACCTTTTGAAATCTTCCTTTCAGCTCTTTTGTTTCTGCATCTCTTCCCAATACACTGGTATCAACACACTTGGTACCAGCAGTCAAGACATCAGGAGACACTACTTCAGGAATGTCTATAGTCAGGGGTCTGTCCAAATTATTGAGGGGTAATGATGTCAGTTGAGGACCAAGGTGCACCTGATTCAGGCCATGGTCTTTTCAATCCCTTGTTATGCATCTGTAAGATGGA
Organism: Elephantulus edwardii; assembly: GCF_000299155.1. Taxonomy (NCBI): domain Eukaryota; kingdom Metazoa; phylum Chordata; class Mammalia; order Macroscelidea; family Macroscelididae; genus Elephantulus; species Elephantulus edwardii. The sequence goes on along the minus strand of NW_006400182.1, from coordinate 1,015,083 downwards.
CAATGAATAAGGATGATAGATGTAGAGCTGAATCTTTCCTATCCTACACCATCCTCACAATCTCTGATATGCTTATATTTACGATCACTGTTTCAATCCATTTTGTTGACTCCCTACACCAGAATAGGCCCCTCTTGTAAGAAAATCATAAGATATATCATAAACAAATTTGTCAAAACCAAAGAAAGCCTTATGAGAGCTGTTGTTTTTATGTGCCGGCAAGTCGTTTGTGAGTCATAGCCCTAAACCCTGCTCTATCCTGTGCCAATCACACTGCCTACTGCCTCTAACGCACCCATCCCGATTACCCCAGTCACTGAATCAATCCACCTCGTAGAGGGCCTTCCCCTCCTGCGCTGTCCCTCCCTATACCCTCCCAAGTATGATGTCCCTCTCCAAGGACCTTTCCCTCCTTACAACATGTCCAAAGTATATCAGATGAAGCCCCAGAATCCTTGCCTCCAAGGAGTAGCCTGGCTTAACCCTCTCCAGGATGAATCTGTTTTCTTGGCAGTCCATGGTACATTCAGTAGTCTTCTCCAGCATCACAGCTCAAAGGCATCAGTTCTCCTTCTATCCTCCCTAGTCATTGTCCAACTCTCTGATGCATAACACTTAGGAAAAATTAAAGGTTATATAAAAAGGAAAACCAAACTAAAACTAAGCTCTGATTACTTAGCAGAAACCATGAAAATAAGAAGGTAAAGGAATGACACATAGAAAACCTTGAAAGAAAGAAAGAGTCAATAAGAATTCTAAGTCCAGAAAAAATTCTTCTCCACTATGATGGTGAACTTAGGACCTTTTCAGATAAAAATAAATTTGAGTGATTTGTTACAACCAGATCAACCTTACAAGCAAACAATAACCAAAAAAGAATAAGGAAGGTAATGACTAAAAGATCAATCCACCAAAAGCACTAAAACATAATAAATACATACAAATTCAATAACAGGGCTCCAAAATACATAAAACAAACTTTAGAAGCATTTAAGATAAGTAGACAGTACAACAACAACAGCATGATTTTTCAGCATGACACTTTCTATAAACAATAAATATCTCTATTGGCAGACACGTAAGAATTTAAAGATATAACATGTGAGCAAGAACCTATGGTGATGAAGGAAGAAGTTCAAGCTGCTTTGAAGGAAATAGGAAAAAGTAAGGCCCCAGGAATAGATGGTATATCAATTGACATATTTCAGCTAGCAGATGCTGCTCTGGATCTGCTCACCAAGTTGTGCCAAGAAATCTAGAGAACAACCACTTGGTAAAATGACTGGAAGAGATCTATATTTGTCCCCGTTGCAAAGAGGGATGACCCAACAGAGTGTGGAAACTATAGAACAATATCGTTGATTTCACGTGCAAGCAAGATTCTACTGAAGATCATCCAAAAATGACTGGAACAGCACATCAGCAGAGAACTGCCAGAAGTCCAGACTGGGTTTAGAAGGGGTGGTGGTACTAGCGATATTGTAGCTAATGTTAGATGGATCTTAGCTGAAAGCAGGGAATACCAGAAGAATGTCTATCTGTGTTTCATTGATTATGCAAAGGCATTTGACTGCGTGGATCATGACAAACTGGCTGACTCTGAGAAGAAGGAATCCCAGAACACTTGATCATGCTAATACGAAACCTATACGTGGTCCAAGAGGCAGTCGTCAGAACAGAGCAAGGAAACACTGCATGGTTCAAAATTGGGAAAGGTGTATGCCAGGAATGTGTCCTATCTCCATACCTTTTCAACCTATATGCAGAACAGATTATCTGAGAGGCTGGGCTCTATGAGGAGAAGTATGGCATCAGGATTAGTGGAAGATCTATTAACAATCTGCGTTATGCAGATGACACAACCCTGCTTGCTGAAACTGAGGAGGAAGTGCTTGCTGCAGAGGGTCAAGGACTGCAGCCTTCAGTATGGATTGAGGCTCAATGTCAAGAAGACAAAGATTCTCACCACTGGTCCAATTGGCAGCATCAGGATGGATGGTGAAGAGATTGAGATTGTTAGCAACTTTAGTCTGCTTGACTCCACAGTCAACACTCTTGGCACAAGTAGCCAGGAAATTAAAACAAACAAACAAACAAACAAACAAACAAAGAAAAAACATATTGTGATGGGAAAGTCTGCTGTTAGGGACCTCTCCAAAGTACTGAAGAGTAATGGTGTCACTCTGGAGACCAAGGTGCGTCTGATACAGGCTATGGTCTTTGTGATCACTTTTTATGCATCAGAGAGTTGGACAATGATTAGGAAGGATAGAAGGAGAACTGATGCCTTTGAGCTTTGGTATTGGAGAAGAGTATTGAATGTACCATGGACTGCCAAGAAAACAGATTCATCCTGGAGAGGGTTAAACTAGGCTGCTCCTTGGAGGCAAGGTCTGTGGAGCTTCGTCTGACATACTTTGGACATGTTGTAAGGAGGGACAGGTCCTTGGAGAGGGACATCATACTTGGGAGGGTGGAGGGACAGCGCAAGAGGGGAAGACCCTCTATGAGGTGGATTGATTCAATGACTGGGGTAATCAGGTTGGGTGTGTCAGAGGCAGTGCGATTGGCACAGGATAGAGCAGGGTTTAGGGCTGTTGTACATAGGATCGCTATGAGTCGCAAGCGACTCGACGGCACATAACAACAAAAACAATACCGCAATCATCTAATCCAACCTCATAGACGTATATAAAGCATTCCATGAAACGTCAGCAAAGTATACATCCTTTTCCAATGAACATAGATCATTCTTTAGAATAGACCACAGATCTATCCTCAGTAAAATAGAAAACATCAAAACAAACAAAATATTTTCTCTAATCAAAGCACTATAGAGGTAGAAGTTAGTAACAGATTGAAGAAAAAAAAATGAGTGCATGAAAATGAAATAAAATTGTATTTATAGAATACTGGGTAATATAAGACATAACTTAAAAAAAGAAACAAGAAAAAGGTACAAGAGTCAAATGAAAATTAAAATATAACAATACCTGTAGGGCACAGCAAAAGCAGGGTTCAGAGGTTAAATTGAAGGCAATAATATAAAAAACAAGAGGCCAAATTAGAAAACAATATTAACTCTGCAACTTAAATAAATGTAAAGAGAGCAACAAAACAGTACATAAATGAAAGAGAAAAAAATAGGAATAAGATTAGAGTGGAAATAAATTAGAGAACAGAAAAAAATAATAGAAAGCAAAAACGAGCCTACAAATGGGTTCTTGGAAAAGATCTTCACATGATCATTAGCCACTCATTCACTCACTTTGGATCAGAACCACTCACCCTTGAGTCAGCAGTACAACTCCCTACCAGCTTGGCCACCAGAGGCCCCTGAACTCTCACCTAAACAACAACTCTTTAAGAGAGAGAAAAAGAGGGTGGGCTCTGCAGCGAGGCAATTGTAAATTCTGGTTGTCCTAGTAATTAAACAAATTCATGTTCTTCAGCATATTCTTTTTCTACTAGTTTATTTACAAAATTCAAATACAAATGTGAACAAATTCAATTTCCCTCAATGCCCCCCCCCATCAAATTGTACAACCCAATGGTCTTCAACATATTTTTATCCTCTGTGAGGATAAAATTTTGAGGATGACTGTTTTGTTGAAGATGACAATAAAGCACCTACTGTAAAAGATTCTTGTGCCTCAGTTTTCATTTTCTTGGGGTATATTCCAGAGAATTGGAATAGCTGGGTCATATGAAATCTCTATATTCAGCTTTTTGAGGAAATGCCAAGCTGACTTCCAGAGTTGGTTGTACCATTTTACAATCCCACCAACAATGTGTAAGAGTTCCTATTTCACCACATCTTCTGCAACATACTACGTGCTGTCCTGCTAAATTTTGCTACTGCTACTTGGGTAAGAGAATATCTTATTGTGGATTGGTTTTTTCCCCTTCTTCTTCATTATAAAATTTTGTCAAAGGGACAATTTGTGACTTCAGAGGTATGGTTCAGCAAAGTGAAAGATTAAAAATCATAAAAACACTTTAAATTTTTATTAACCTCAAAGAAGGACCAGGATTAAAAATGTGGAATGCGTGCTCGCTTCGGCAGCACATATACTAAAATTGGAACGATACAGAGAAGATCAGCAAGAAGTGTTCCATAAGAAAAAAAATGTGGAATGCTTACAAAAATATGGAACACTTCATGAATTTGTGTGTCGTCCTTGCACAGGGGCCATGCTAATCTTCTCCATATCATTCTGATTTTAGTATCTGTGCTGCTGAAGTGAGTATTTTCATTGTGGTTTTGATTTGCATCTCTCTCACTGATGGTGATTTTAGAGCATTTCATCATGTGTCTGTTGACCATCTGAATGTCCTCCTTTGTGAAAAGTCTTCCAACTTCTTTTGCTCATTTTGTAACTGGCTTATCAGTCTTTGTCTTCTGGAGGTCCTGTAGGATTCTGTAAACTTTCATGATGAGACTCTTGCCTGAAATAGTACTGCCAAATATTTGTTTCCAGTCAGTAGGTTTTCTTTTTTGATGGGCACAGAGATTTAATCTTTAGAAGGTCCCATTCATCAATTTTATCCTCTTCACATTATGCATTTCTGGCTGTATTTGGCAGTCCCTTTATACTATTGGCTAGATATTCTAAGGTTGGCCCCAGTTTGTCTCTTATGAGCTTTATGGTTTTGAACTTTATTCCCAGGTCTCTGATCCACCTTGAGATGATTTTTGTGTATGGTGTGGGATGTGGATTCTGTTTCAGCTTTCTGCAGATAGCAGTCTAATTCTGCCAGCACCATTTGTTGAAGAGGTTGTAATTTCCCCATTTGATAGATTTTATCTCTTTGTTGAATAGCAGTTGACCATAGATAGATGGGTCCACTTCTAGGTTTTTCCATTCTGTTCCACTAGTCTATGGGCCTGTTGTTGTGCCAGTACTGTGCTAGTTTGGTTACTACCACTGTATTTTGGTTTTGAGGTCAGAGAGTGCTATGCCTCCTACTTCATTTTTGTTTTTCAGAAGTGTTTTGCTTATTTGGGGTCTCTTTCCTCTCCAAATAAACTTGACTATTTTCCTTCAAGCTCCTTAAAAAATGAATTTGGTATCTGTATTGGGATTGTATCGAACATATAGATTGCTTTTGGTATGATTGTCATTTTCACAGTGCTGAGTTTTCCTATTCATGAAGATGGAACATTTTCCGATTTCCTTGGGTCTTTTATTGTGTCTTACAAAAGACTTGTACACTAATGCTTATAGCAGCTTTATTCACCATAGCATGAACATGGAAACAGCCAAAATGAAATGGATTGAGAAATTATGGTACATTCACACAATGAAATACTATGCAGCACGCAGGAGCAATGATTTTGTAAATTACTATCTAACATAGGAGGACCTAGAGAGCATTATGCTAAGTGAACTAACTCAGTCTCATAATGACAAATAAGATCATTATTGTAGAATGAATATGAGGATCCAAGGAAGGGCATTTAATCATAGGGTCATACAACTTGATGGGTGGAAGGAGGGATGGGTAAATGAAAGGGGAAAGATTCGGTTTGAAAAACAATATATACGAATTTTGTGAATTTTGTATGTAAACCAGTATTAAAAAAGTAAATTCATGTCATTTTGTTCCAATATATTTACTTCTCCAGCTTTATTGTGGATCTAGCTAATTTTTGTCTATTCCCTACATATTACTTTGTGTAATGAATTTCATTTACAGCCTGGTAAAAAGAACACTCAATGGACAGAAGCTAGTATCATTTAAACAACTAGGTATTTCTGTCATCACAGGAGACTAGAGCGAGGGCTACATGGTGGAGGGGACCTGGGGGAGGGTTTGTAAAACAATGAAAGAATCTTTTCTTTTACTTTTCCATAATTTTTGGACTCATGTACTTATAACTTGTTAGTCAAATTTGTGTCTTCTAGGTTGCAACACCCCCATGATACATTTTCAAGGATATGAACATGTACGGCCAAGCACAATCAATAAGAGTGCATCTAAATCCCAAAATCAATCTCCATAATAGTCTATGTGTTTCAGCAGGAAGTAGCTAAGAGAATACGCCATCCCCTTTTCCTTATGACTCAGGGTGAAGTCTCTCTCAGGGAGGAGTGATAGGGAATGGCAAAGGATACACTGACAAAGAAGATTAATCAGAACTGGCTTTGACAAGCACTGTGGCAATTGGACAATTAAAACAGACATTGCGGGGGGGTGGGAAGAAGAATGAACTGGGGAAGAGGGTGGAGAAAACAGTGCAACAATGAATGAATGGAAACCCAAAATCTCTGTAAATGTTTATGAAAATTAATAAAATATAGAAAAAAAAGAGAGAAAAAAAAAGAAGCTAGTATCATTATCACATGGCATGCCAAACCTTGCCTTGGGGATGGGGACTACGTTGTTGGCCGACCTGTCTGTCTTTACTCACATATCCACTAAATTGTTAGCATCAATCTGACTGGACTACATTGTTGGCTGGAGCATCTGTCCCTCTCCCCAACCCTCACTCTGCACATTAAACTGTGAGCCTCTCAAGGACGACATGTACCTCTTTCCCTACTGCCATTGTGTGGTGAGCATTCAATGCCTGCAAGTCAATAAACCACTGAGAACTTGCCATTTTGTGCTCCTGGCAGCACTACTGCTGTTCCATGTGGAGAACACCATATCTCACTTTTACCAGCTTCCCCATCAATAGCATCAATAACACAAAACAATTCCCATGAAGTTTAACATGTCCCCTATGTTCCTATACCTCTTTCTACTCATCTCAACATCTATCTTTTAAAAAATTGCTTTTTAATGCAAATTTATAGAATACTTGGATTTCCATTCATTTATTGTTGCACATTATCCTCCCTTTCTGTCTCTTGCCCCCCAGTCCTCTTTGCTATGCACCTGTCTTACTGCTTTACCTTGTCCAAAATCCAATGTGATAGCTCACGGATCACTTAGAACCATATTGAGGAAGTAAAAATGTGATTAGGTATTTCTGTCATGACAGGAGTCTAGAGCGATGGCTACATGGTAGAGTGGACCTGGGGGAGGGTTTGTAAAATAATGAAATAATCTTTTCTTTTACTTTTCCAAGAGGGTTATGTCTGGTGGGGGGGAGCCTTGGGAGGGGACAAATCTACAACAATGAATGAATGGAAATCCAAAGCCTCTGTAAATTTTCACTGAAATTAATAACAAATTTAAATTTAAAAAAAGAATTAAGCTAGAGTAAGGATGGCAATGGAACCACCTTACCTCTGTAACTTGATTTGTGCCACTATTAGAACCTCTACTCAGAATATTATTGCTTTTCTATTTTTGACTCATGCACTTTTAACTTGTTAGTTAAATTTGTATCTTCTAGGCTGCAACACTTCCATGATACATCTTCAAGGATATGAACATGTACGGCTAAGCACAATTGATAACAGTTTATCTAAATTCCAAAATCAATCTCCATAATAGTCTATGTGTTTCCTACTGCCAAAGGGGCCCTTTAGAGTAGTGAGAGAAGACCTTCACCCTGAAACCCACAGCGTCCCTTTTCAGCAGAAAGTAGCTAAGAGAATACTCCATCCCCTTTTTCTTATGAATCAGGGTGAAGTCTCTCTCAGGGAGGAGTGATAGGGAATGGCAAGGGACACACTGACAAAGGAGATTAATCAGAACTGGCTTTGACAAGCACTGTGGCAATTGGACAATTAAAACAGACATTCGGATGGCGGGGAAGAAGAACAAACTGGGGAGGAGGGTAGAGAGAATGGTGCAATAATGAATGAATGAAAACCCAAAATCTCTGTAAATGTTCATTAAAACTAATAAAATTTAATAATAAAAAATATAATCCAGATTAATAGCAGAACACAGTCAAGAAAGCTCTGGAAATGTGCACCCAAGCACTTCAGCCTTGAGCCTCAGAGCTCTAGAACAGTGTTCTCAGGTTCTCAATCCTGCAAATATTGGCTTTCCCCTTCCCTCCAATTATCCAACCAAGTTCTCAGTCCTGCCAATATTGGCTCTCTCTCATACATCAATGTCTCATCTCACATCATGTCTTCAGTTTAGTCATGGCTGCTCTTTTGCTAGTGGTGAGATTTCATCACTACCTGATGGTGGCAGGAAGTCTCTTTCCTCTTCACTGCAAGAGTTACCTCCGCAGCTAGAGCTATTGAATTTATTAGTGAGACTAACCAATCCCCTTGTAGATTGTTAAGACTGGCCAGTTCCTTTGTGGAATGGTTTAGAGCCAATCCCTTTGTGGATAAGCCGATATGCCTCATCTGCATAGCCCTACTCATCACACGGTCAGTCATCCACATTCAAATAATGCTTGAAAAATCATATTGAAAGATAAATTTAAAAAATGCCTCATAGAGCTGTGAATGAGGCACAAGCTTTGGGTTATTTGTTGTTGTTTTAACTTCTACTCTGTCTTGGGCATTATTTTCAAAATCTATTGTGATCCATAACAGGAGAAAGATGGGCAATTTCCTTTAGAGTGATTTATGACCTCTGAAAACCCACTGAACATTTAGTTATCATTTAATGACACACAACAATTGCTTTCTCTGAGACATCTTCACCAAGCACACACTCAAATAAACAACAGTGTCCAACTGCCATGAAAGCTGCTGAATGTCCACTCCTCATTTCTGACTTGTCTCTCAATTACCAGCACCAAAATCACAGGCTCCTCTGAGCAACACTGTTGCCCATTTTGTAGGCTTCCTCATCAGTCAGTCTGATGGGAAGTCTAGTCAAGGAAGATAGATAAGAGTGCAGGTAAGCAGGAATCCTCTTCAAAGAGACCCCCAGAAGCCCAAAGCGAAGAAGGAGCAACACTATTTATCTCTGTCATTTTCCCCCTCAGCGAATGTATCTCCTTTTGTCCCTTCACTGCTTGTCTGTCTTTACTGTTAAGACATTGAAGCTATTACAGATGCAGGTACAGAAGCTTCCAGAGTTGGTCACTTTCATTATGCTTCATCCTGCAGTATGTGGGGTTCTGAGCTCTGATTTCTTTCCAGAATGATATTATTATCACCAGGAAAGAGACTTGACTGGTGCCAGAAATATGGGGAAGGCCTTCTCAGAGGCTCCCAGGACTTCTGGTAAATTCTTTGAGGGCTCTGAGAAAAATGGCTGTGCATAAACTTGTCTACTGCTGGGCTTTCAAGTGGCTCCTGGGGCAGCCAGAATGGATTCTCTCCAGCTGTTTCTTCAGCAACAACTTAAGTTCTTGGGGCCACCCTGCTCTCAGGCCTGCAAGAGATAGTCAAGGCTTCACAGAGGGAGAAGGTGCTGGGCCCCTCAGATCAGTGCTCAAGTATCTATTCCAATAATTGTTGTCATGTGGTGTTGAGTTGACTTCAATTAATAGTGACTCTCTGAACAGTGAATCTTAAATCTGCACTCCTGTGCCATCCTCACAATCTCTGACATACTTGAGTCCATTGCTACAGTCATGGTGTCAATCTTCTTTGTTGAGTCTTTCCCTCTTACATGATATGACTCATAGTGATCCTATGAACAACAGATTGGAACCTTGCCCTATCCTGTGCCCCTGTCCCAATCCAATTGAAAGAACACATTTGTGTGATCTCAGCTCATGCCCACCTGCCAGTATCACTCATGTTAGAGGAAATTCCAAGTATTCCAAGGCTTCATTTGCTGGAATTATTGAAATACAAAAGCAGAACAAATAACTCTTAAGGCTCGGCACATCTGCTAAAAAAATTCATTATTCTTAAGACATCTTCAGTGGTTATAAAATCTAAATTCCTTAGTGCTGAGCTGCCTCTCCCATGATCCTCCCTTTGTGCTCAAACATGATCTGTCTCACAAACCCTATACACAGTGGTTAGCAGCTCCTTGTGCAGGCCCTGTTCTTCCTATCCCTTGGGTTTGCTTGGGGAGCCTTCTCTTGCCACATACACGTAATACGTGTTCATAATATGTCTGCAGAGTGACTATATTTAAATAAGTTACTGTTGTTGTTCTATCAAGATGAGTATGACCCATAGCAACCTTAAGAACAACTGATCTGAACCCTGTCCTATCCTGTGCCATCTTCACACTTGTTGACACACTCGAGCCCATTGCAGTGGACAGTGTCAACCCAACTGGCTGAGGGTCTTTCTCTCTTTCACTGACCCTCCACCTTTCCACACATTCTGTCCTTCTCAAGGAACAGTCCCTCTTAGTAACATGCCCAAAGTATTATCATCTTTTACTGCAATGAGCACTGTGGCTGCACTTTTCCCTAAGACGTATTTGTTTACTCTTTTGGCAGTTCATGGGAGACCCAGTACTCTTCTCTGACACTACAGCCCAAAGGCATCAATTCTTCTATCTTCCTTATTCATTGTCCAGCTCTCAGCAGCATAGCAAGTGATTGAAAAGACTGAATCCTCAAACTGGCATCATTGCACCTCAATAATTTAAATAAGAGTTTTCTATTCCCCCCTTGCAGGTTCTAGGACACTTTTATGCTGTTGTTCAGTCCAACCAATAAAATATTGGGTTTCTAACCACTAGAGGATTTTTAGGTAGTGTTGAACTTTCTAATGTTGTTATTGAGCCTACAAGTATGACTCATAGTGACCCTGTGAACAGCTGACCTGAATCCTGACCTATCCTGCATCATTTTCATCATCTTTGACATTAGAGTTCAATGTTGTAGTCATCACATCAATCTATCTCATTGTGCATCTTTTTAAAGTCATGGTTTAGCCAAAAGATTAAATGAATGACTTACTTAACCAATGAATAAATGCTAGATTGTTATTGTTAGGCCACCCTGTTGGTTTTACTTTGAAGCAGTTTTCCTAATTGGGTACGCTGTCTTCTTCTTTCTTTGCTCCCATCTTAAACTGAAGGTATTGTCATTCCTACAAAACATCTGCCTCTGAAGGAATTTGCTTCTCTTAAAATATTCATTAAGTGTTTCCAAATCATACTGCAAATGAATCAGTGCCAAGTCTATGAAGCAACAGTCTAGACAGAAAACACGTACATTTGGAACTGTAGAAGCAAGAACAATGTTAAGAGTGATTCCAATGTCTGTCTTTTACAGATAAGGGCCTGCAGAGTGCAGTGAGCCCCTTCCATGTTCCCATAATGAGCTGGTGGCTCAGGAAGGCCTACTGCCCTTCTGCAGTCTCCCTCTTCATTTTCAACACTAGGTTTCATTCTTCTACCTCCACAAGCATGCATTGCCTAAATAGAATTCTGATGATTAACATTTGACAAAGTCTTTGCCTCAAGGGATTGGCAGAGTTCAATTCCTCTGTAAATATTTATTATTACAACTCAGGCATGCTGCAGGAACTGTGGGTAAACCTTTGGGTTTTTTAATTACAAAACAGGACTGTCCTGTTCTTCATGGAACTTACTGTCTAATATTAAATAGAGATTATCAAGACACAAAGAAACAATCAGAATTGTGAAATATTTACCAAGAAGTGCTGTGGAGTATGTGACTAGAGTATTTCATAGGCTGTTTAACTTCCTAAGGTGGTACTTGATTTGAGCACTGAAGGGTGAGCAGACACTCAACAGAGGAGGTGGAAAGGTGGTGGGAACACCAAACGGAGCCTCCTGGACGTTGGCAGAGGCATCTAACGGGGAAGTCCTGAGTACTGTCTCCTTCTTACATCATCAAGTCCTATCAGGGGCCTTTACCCTTGATGTCATTTTCACCCAAATGAAGGCCACATAGTTGGAGCGCCACTCAGTCAGTTGTGTGAGATTGTGACAAGTATTATGAGAAGAACACATGCTTTTCAAGAAACTTGTTGAAAAGCAAATATCTAAATAAGTTTTACCCCTCAGAGTAATTATCGTGTGAGGTGAGAAATGAGAGGTGTCATTTCTAAAAATTGCCTCAGCCTCTTGGTTTTTTTTTAAAAAATAAATACTTCTCAAGACTTTGGAAAATTGCATGAGAATGATCGATGTGTCATCACTCCATAATTGTAACTTATTCTAAAATAAAAATAAAATTTGATCACTCTAAGTGCTTTCTTGTGACCACTCCTCTCTCAGTTTTCTGTACTGTGGCTTGTGGGTTGCTGTGATGTTAGAAGCTGTGTTACGAGTACGTCAAATACCAGCAGGGCCACCCCAGATGGACAGGTTTCAAACCTCTTGTCAGGATCTCTTTAAAGTACCAAATAAAAATTATGTCAATTTAAGGGTACGGTGCGCATGGTAACGGTATTTTCAATTGCTTCAAATGCATGTGAATGTTGAAAAATGAATAAGGATGACTGAGAATAGTTGATGCCTTTGAACCGTGGTATTTGAGAGGAGGACTGAATGGTCCATGGACTGCCAAGGGAACACATGAGTCAGTCTTTCAGGAAGTGGAACCAGAGTGCTCCTTAGAGGGAAGGATGTGAGACTTTGTCAGGAAGAGCCAGTCCTTGGAAAAAGACATACTGCTCGGAAAGGTGGTAGGACAACCTCATGAATCGACACAGTGACTGTAACAATGGACTCAATCATATCTGAGGTCCTGAGGATGATGCAGGATAGAACAAAGTTAAAATCTATCATTCATATGTGATTCAGAGATGACTTGATTGTATCTCACAAAAACAACAAGATTGTCTTTATTTTTGTTTCCAAAAATGATCCTAACTCTTAAATATGAGAAGGCCTACTCAGAGTGAATAGTGTCTTAGTTGAGATCTGGGCTTACGCGGGTTGGGGTGTACACACTGAAGAGGGGGTTCCTTATCTAAGGTCAGAGGTCGAGGAAGACATGGCACAACTGGCCCACTGGCTAGAATGAATAGGCGTCTTGGGAACCTGACACCTGCCTTGGAGGTCAAGGACTGCAGCCTACAATATGGATTGAGGCTCAATGTCAAGAAGACAAAGATTCTCGCCACTGGACCAATTAGCAGCGTCAGGATGGATGACGAAGAGATTAAGAGTGTTCACAGCTTCAGTTTGCTCGGCTCCACAGTCAACACTCTTGGTACCAGGAGTCAGGAAATCAAAAAGCGTATCGCGATGGGAAAGTCTGCTGTTAGGGACCTCTCTAAAGTACTGAAGAGCAATGGTGTCTTTCTGGAGACTAAGGTGCATCTGATACAGGCCATGATCTTTGCAATCACTTGTTATGCATCAGAGAATTGGACAATGACTAAGGAGGATAGAAGGAGAATTGATGCCTTTGAGCTTTGATGTTGGAGAAGAGTATTAAGGGTACATGGACTGCCAAGAAAACAAACAGATTCATCCTGGAGAGGGTTAAACCAGGCTGCTCCTTGGAGGCAAGGATTCTAAGGCTTCGTCTGACATACTTTAGACATGTTGTAAGGAGGGACTGGTCCTTGGCGAAGGACATCATGCTTGGTAGGGTGGAGGGACAGCGCAGGAGGGGAAGGCCCTCTATGAGGTGGATTGATTCAGTGACTGGGGTAATCTGGATGGGACTCTGTCAGAGACAATGAGATTGGCACAGGACAAAGCAGAGTTTAGGGCTGTTGTACATAGGGTAGCTATGAGTCGGAAGCAACTTGACGGCATATAACAACAAGAGGCAAGGTTATTCCTTGCAAAGATGGAGGGTTGAAAAGGAGAGGAAGACCCTCAAAAAAGATGGATTGACACAATAACCTCAACAATGGGCTCTAGTGTATCAGAGATGGTAAGGATGGTTCACGGCAGGGCAGGGTTCAGAGCTGCTGTTTATAGAGCTGCTGCTATGAGTCATACATACTCAACAGCACCCAACAACAGCAGCATTTCCTTTTCTGTCTTATGAGCGTTATTATTTAAATATTTCAAGTATAGGATTACTTAGCAGTGCCAATTAAAAGTAATTGGCAGCAGGACTAATTAATGAAATAAATACTGCTTGTAAACCAAGTCAAAAGCCAAACCACTATCATCCAATTAGTTCCAACTCACAGTGACCTTCCACTGGGTTTCAAGGCTGTATTGACAGAAGAAGCTCATCTTTCTCCTGCGAAGTGGCTTTTAACGCTTGTGAGCACGTAACACTCTATGTCACCATGGGTCCTATTATATGTAAGGAAAACATATTTGATACAATATTTCTTTCTGTTATTTGACAGGAATTTAACTCTCTTTTCACTCTTTCTTGGAAATCTGAATTTTCTAAGCCTAATGGGTGTGTAGGTGGTGAGAGTGGGATCAGGGCCAGGCCTTCACTCTGAGCATCCTGGGGCCTCTCAGATTTCCTCTGAGATCTTCAGAGAATGGTGTCCCATACCCCCATCCCAAGTCATTCCTGAGTAGAATACTTGAGAGAATAACTGCTAAAATTGCCTCTAGAAACGTGAGACAATGCATCTCTATTCTTGTCAGCCTCTCAGTGTGTGGTGTTTTGTTACGGCTACCCAAGGACACTCATACAACCCCCAATCTCGAGTGAACAAAGTGAGGCCTCCCATCACCAGGAGCAGAGGGTGAGAAGCATATCAACACTGAAGAAGATGTTTTAAATCCCAGCTGGCATGGGCCTAATGCTGCCTGCCTGCCTTCACAGCCAGCGATTATAGGTTATGATAAAAAGCCCAGAGAAGCTGCTTAAGTCTGTTTACCCTGAATTTTCCCTAACTTGCTTCTAATTACAGGATATTTTTACCTCAGACATTTAATAATAAAAACCAGCAAGTCAACCTGGATCTGGCTCCATGTTCTTCTGCTGCCACCAAAACCAAAGCCAGTTGCTGTGGACCTACCTGGCTCCTGGAGACTTCACGTGCCACAGAAAGCCTACGCTTCACAGTTTTCAACTTGAGTTTTGTGAAGTAGCTTGCCAGGTCTTTTTGGTGAACCAGGTGAATGGAAACATTTACATTTTGTCCAGCAGCTGAGAGAGTGTCTACAGCAGCCAGGCATGTCACCGAAGCCACGGTGGGCTCTATGTAAGGTGTTCACCTCAGCCTGGTTGAATTCTCTCAGATAACTGCAGCGTCCGTGTCGCTTCCTACAGGCTTCACTCAAAGGAACCTGTGGCCACAGCCTATATCTTATCCCTTTACAAAAATCATTCCTTTGCCCTAAGCGTATTCCTTTTCCCTAAGCGTGCAATCTGTGGGTTTAATTGATTTAGCTGTTGTCCATCTCCTCATGAGTTCACAGCTCCACATGGCAATCAATCTGCACTGCTGTACCCCCGGCTAGGAGCTGGGCCTGGGATGTGCAGGATTTATGGGAGAGCAAACCCAGTGGTGTGGGTTCAAGGGAAGGAACAAGCACACAAGTGCAAGGAGCATTAGGAAGGACAGCTCAGAATACTGATAGAAAGCTGTGCTGCTAAGGTATTTCTGATCTCTCCCCCGGATTAAAATCCTCAAGTGCCCTTGCGGTCTCTCTACTCCATATTCAATGACTATTTGCTCAGCATCCAATGTCACTATGTGAGCACTGGTGGTCCAGGAGGAGGACAGTGCCACCGTGCACTGGAGAGGTGATTTCCAGTGGCAAATGACTATGCTCTGTAAGAGCGGCCTGGAGCAGAACCGCTTAAGTGCTGTCTTCTCGTGTTCAACTCCTACTTGCACTTGTGTGCTTGTTCCTTCCCTTGAAACTTCACTGCCTGGTTTGCTTTCCCATGAATCCTGCATGTCCCAGGCCCAGCTCCCAGCCCAAGGGTGCACTAGATTGCCACTGTAGATCTCCTGGGTGGAGCTCTGATCTCATGGGCAAATGAGCAACAGATAAATCAATCAGACCCAGAGAATGCACACTATTGGAAAAAGAACACGAGATAATATTAAAGTTGTTTTACTAGAGTTGTTGAGTCAGAAGTGACCCATAGCTGACTCTCACGTGGGTTTTCAGAGGTAGTTAATCACACGGGAGGAGACTGCTCATCCTTCTCCCATGGAGCAGCTGGTGCCTTTGTGATTGCAGCACAGTTTCCTATCACTAGACCACCAAAGCTTCCAATGTCTGTAAGAGAGAAGGACAGATAGGCCAAAGAATGCCAGGGGCTTTCAGAAGTTGAGAGAAGCCAGCAAAACTCTTCCCTTAGAGGCTTCAGAGAGAGCATGGCCCTGAATTCACACTCTTCTTTTCTAGAAGAGGAGAGAATACATTTCTATTCCTATAAGTCACCCAAGAGGCAGTGCTTTGTAACAGCAGCCTGAGGAAACTCACATACCCCGTAAATCTGAATGCATGAAAGGCTACCCCATCACAAGAAATGGGGTGATGAGCAAACAAATGTTAAAGAAAATAAAATGCTTTCAATTCTCTTTTCCAATTTATAGCCAGGCTATCTGCAAATCTGTATACCATTTCAAACTCCCCTGAAGAAACCAGGAAAAGCTAGCAGAATTTTAATCATAAAAATAACCACAGTGAAATTTAATCCTCAGCACATTTGTCTGGAATAAATTCTTAAAGAAATCTAACATGTGCAGGCATCTGAGCACAGAATTGCTTCAACACAGAAAGAACAGAAATCCATTTCCATGACTAAACTGGATTTTTAAAAGCAGCAGATGGTAAATTAAAATGATAACAATGGAACCACAGGCACCTGAAACACCTCCCAGATCTGGACTCACAGGTTCTTTAAACCAAAGAATTAGCAGCAGCAGTTGAAAGAAAATCTTCAAGCTCAGAGCAAGGGGCGTCCTGGGGAAGGAGGCGGTTTTTATCTGACGCTCACACAGTGAGGTGTTCTGTGCAGGCTGTTGTCGTGAACTGCAGATCATCAGCCCTGACTCCACACGTAACTGAGCTGAGTGCTGCCTGCTCCGGGGACATTCCCATCATCCCTTGCAAATCTGACTGTTGAGAACCACAGGGTTTTCAGTATATCACTAGGTCTTCCCCTTAAGTTCATCTTAGTCTGAAAGCTGTTCGGCATTATGGCAGCACTGACAGATGAGTGGTAGCTGTGCACAGGCACAATGGGCAGGCATTGGATCCAGATCTCTCTAGTGGAAGGTGAGAATTCGACCTCTGAGCCACAGTGCTCTGTGCAGGAAGACATCTCCTGCAGTGCTCCACACCCACCCTGGATTCCTAAACAGCATAAGGCTCACACCACACAGGCAGAAAATAAGAAAAACATTTTGTGAAACAGCCACCTATCCTTGAAGTTATTAAATGTATGTTTCAGCATTTTCCATAAAAAGAAATAAAAGGCTTGGTAGCTGAAGTCTTTACAAATGGTCTAGAAATCAATTGAGGAAAACGATGTGTCTGAGATATTTGCAGCCTGCCTGCTGGAGGCTGGGTTGTACATAAATTACTCACCTGGTTGCTTTTCCTTATTTATTTATTTTTTTAAATGATGAGATAACAGGTGAAGATGAAACATGCCTGGTAATCCTGTCTTCAAATATCTGGAGACAAAAGCTGCTATTGCAAGCATTTTAACAGGTGATGTGACAAGCATACTTCCTTCCTCATACTGGATGCTACCCAGCATGCTTTGTGGCTGAGGGACCATGACTGCATTTGCCCCTGGAACACTTTACTAAAGTGTTTACTAAAGGCCACCCTGGGAGGAAAGTCTTCCAGGAAGGCTTCAGGTGAGGAAATCCTAGTTGTGCTACCTCAAGTACGGCATTTCATGCAAAAGGTAAGCTTTAGAATGTGGCTAAGACAAACGACCATGGGGATGGTGGAAGTGCAGGAAGCATTGCATTTCAGCGTGAGTGTGTATCTGGTGCCAAATGAAAGGCGGTTAACAACTTGTTGAGCATTGGGAAATGATTCTCAAGATAAATATCCCACCTGCAGTGCTCCATGCCTGCACTACAAGCAACACTTGCCAGTACTTTTGTTCTGGGTGATGGTGGTTGTTAAGTGCCCGCTGATGCAAGAGTGACTCATAGCAACACTATGAACAACAAAGGTGGTACATAGGGCTAAATCCTCAGTTACTAGCTGAAAGGTTGGTGGTTTGAAATCGTCCACAGAGATCTGATGGTGGAGTCAGAAGCATGATGTGTGTCTAACTCAAAGGTTGCAAGTCTTTAGCAGTTCAGTCTTACTAGTAACTCTGTGGAAGAAGTCTCTTCCCAATGCAATTGACAGCCTCAGATACCCGATAGAGGCTCACTTCGAGCCAGAGCCCACTCAACAGCAGGGGTCTGCATTGAGAGGTCCCATGGTAGCCTTGGTAATGTGCTTCTAAAAGGTCTCAAACTTGAACCCTACGGAGCCATTATGCTTCATACTTGAAGTCATTATGAGTTGGACATGGAAAAGGATTTTTCCCTTCCTTCGAAGAGCCGCTGCATAATTTTTAGAAATACGTCAACAAACATCTTACAGAGGTACATGTTACAGATTTCTGTACGTGAAGCACTCTATTTGCTCATTTTCAAACAATGACAGAAAGTTACTTTTAAACCCAAAACTTAATAGCTATTTTTAGAATGATGATGTCACTAACTCGGAGGAGGAGCTGATCGGTCATCTCACAGGAACAAGGTGAGATTTAGATGATGAGTTTAGCCAAGGATCAGATCATCTAAATAATCAGACACAGCAGCATAATTGTTGCATTTTATTGGCGAATTTGTGTCTGTTAAGAAAATCTCACATGTGTGCAACAATGAATGAATGGAAATCCAAAGTCTCTGTAAATTTTTACTGAAATTAATAATAAATTTAAAAAATTAAAAAAAATTTAACTTAGAATAAAGAAGGCAATGGATTTATAACTGCTCATGCTAATAACACTGTATTATGGCATGGAGGAGGAATAGTGGAACTGTATCCACATTTACAATATTCTTCTTACCAAAACCATTTATGGAAAATAGGAACTGCATTGGAACATGTATCTCTGGATGGGAAATTATCATATTGATAATATTTCTAGCCTTAAACTTAAAAGATTACACTGTTCCAAATTATTTGTTATATATTTGTTTAAATTTTTCCCTCTTTTAAGAACTGAGATCTAGAGGGAAGAGAAAAGACCAGAGAATAGCCAAAATTATTGAGGCAGCTATTGCTGCCAGTTTAGGGCCTGTGTCAGGAAAAGGAAGTCTTACTCATATACAGTGCCACCCAAAGGTAATAAAGGAGGTCAGAATTGCTTCCACTGTGGAAAGCTGGGCCACTTCAGTAGACAGTGTCACAGACGAGAGCCACAGATAGGCAAGGGAGTAGAGAGGAAGCTCCCACTCACTTGCTTTAAGTGTGGATCTGAAGGACAAATGGCCAAGGGCAGCCCACATCAGGTCCTTGTGGCTGACAGGACTGATGGGTCCCAGCTCCCAGCTGGAAACAAAGGAGGACGCTTCAATGATTCAGATCCTCCCAGAAGAGCCGTGGGTGAGCATTAACATTACTGGTAAGTACCTGGACATGAGCCTATTATTTGGTCCTAAAAGCCTTCTGAGGTCCCAACTCTTCTCACTATTTCTTAGTTGTTGGAATGGATGGAAAACCTCATAAGCAGTTCCTTACTTCACCTCTGCCTTGCATGTGGACTTCTGAGCTGTAAAACAACCCAGTGGTAGGTGGAATTTTGTCCAGGACTTAAGAACAATAAATGACATAGTTGAGCCTCTACATCTTGTGGTTCCTAACCTTTATACTGTAATAGAAAAAAGTGCTAGTCAATAAACCTTTTATTGTAAGAACTACCTTCCCTCTGTAACATCATTTGTGCCACTGTTACAACCTCTACTTGGAATATCATTGCTTTTAATTTTTGACTCATGTGCTTTTAACTTGTTAGTTAAATTTGTGTCTTCCAGGCTGCAACAGTTCCATGATGCATCTTCAAGGATATGAACATGTACAGCTAAGCACAACTGATAACAGTGCATCTAAATTCCAAAATCAATCTCCACAGTAGTCTATGTGTTTCCTATTGCCAAAGGGGCCCTTTAGAGTAGTGAGAGAAGATCTTCACCCTGAAACCTACAGCGTCCCTTTTCATCAGGAAGTAGCTAAGATAATATGCCGTCCCCTTTTCCTTATGAATCAAGGTGAAATCTCTCTCAGGGAGGAGTGATAGGGAATGGCAAAGCACACACTGACAAAGGAGATTAATCAGAACTGGTTTTGACAAGCACTGTGGCAATGGGAAATTTAAAACAGACTTTCAAGGGGGAAAAAAAAAAGAGAGGAATGAACAAGGGGGGGGGAGAGAAAATAGTGCAACAATGAAATGAATGGAAATCCAAAATCTCTGTAAATGTTTATTAAAATTAATACAATAAATTTTTAAAAAAGAACATATCACATGGTATTTACTTTGTTTTTGAAGTAATCACAACATGGTTTTGACTCAGCTGTGAAAAATATTGTCTGTTATCTTTCTGTGGGAAGCCACTGGGAGCAAGGAGGAATTTCCTAATAGTAAAGTAATATTTATTTGTTAATGTACTGTTTTTACTCACAGGTGATCTCAGTTATTTCTTACTTTAAGTCTTTCTATCAGTGATGGATTAAAAGTTTCAATACTGAAAAGAATGCAAATGTTGGGATGTTTATTTAAACACCTTGCATCTCCAAATATTGGGTCAAGAATGGAGAGCAGAATTAGGAATTTACATTTTACTCAGGATCTCAAGGAATTACAATCAGTGTTCCTTAACTTATATATTGAGAAACAACCCATTGAAGCTGACAACTGGCCCATCCTCCAGCAAATACAACATAGCAGCCTTCCTCGCAGCTGTGCCGACTTCTTACAAGCTTGACTCTTTAGCAGAGGCACTGGTTAGGACAGTTACATGAAACTGTAATATATATAAACAAACCTCAATCCACTTCCAAACTCTCAGTGGTTTACATGAACAGTTTCTCCCCTGGGGTATACATGGCATTTTTGAGATGGGACAAAGCTGTAGCACACTGTTCTCATTCAGAGAACTTCTAGGTCTTTGCTGGTTGCCTTCACTGTTTGTGGGGATGAGTGGGTAGAAGGCTGGAGAATCCTGGACTGGCTTTAACACACCTCCTTCCATAAGAAATAACAACAGTGTTGCAAAGTATCTTAAGAATCCAGGAGCTAGATATATCTGGAAGTAATATGCTATCCAATGGTTATGTTTGCCCAGCTGATGAAGAGGAAGGGGGATCAGATGAGAACAGTAATTCATAAATTCTTAAAGAATGGTGGGCATCAGTGTATGGTAAGCAACACAAAGAAACAGAAACCCACAGTTATAGAGTTGATTTCAACTCCTAATGACACAAGGTTTCTCAAGCTGTAATCTTTACAGGTCAGGCTAAACTACATGTTTTCCCTACTGTGAATAGCGTGGTGGGTCTGATCTACTGACAATATGCCACCAGAGCTCCATCAATGGGTGACCACTGTTATTAGTTTCCATCGAGTCACTTAGGACTCAAAGTGACACTATCAACAACAGGTCAGAACTTTGCCTGTCCT
Source organism: Elephantulus edwardii (assembly GCF_000299155.1). Taxonomy (NCBI): domain Eukaryota; kingdom Metazoa; phylum Chordata; class Mammalia; order Macroscelidea; family Macroscelididae; genus Elephantulus; species Elephantulus edwardii. The sequence goes on along the minus strand of NW_006400182.1, from coordinate 993,734 downwards.
GCACCACCCTATTTGATATGCTTGAGCCCGTTACAGTCACTGTGTCACTCTATCTTGGGGAGGGGCTTCTCCTTCACTGACCTTCCACCTTTGCCATTATGGTGTCTTCTTCTGAGGACTAGCCCTTCCTGACAACATGCTCAAAGTATATGAGATGAAGTTTTCACCATCCTTGCCTCTAAGAAGCACCCTGGTTGTTGTACTTCATCCAAGATGAAGTTTATGCTTTTGCTTCCTAGTAAGGAGTTGCACTGCAAACCAAAAGGAAGATGGTTCTAATCCACCAGATGCTCTGTGGGGAAAAGATAGGCAATCTCTTCCTGTGTGATTTATTGCCTCTGAGAATCTGCTGAAGGGTCCGCTATGAGTTAGTTCTGACTTGATGGCACACAATAACAACAACAACAATGGATATTCAGTACTCATATCCAACACTACAATTCAAAGGCATCAATTCTTCTGTTATCCTAATTCACTGTCCAACTTTCAGATGTATAGAAATAACTGAAAAGACCATGACTTGGATCAGGTACAACTTTGTCTTTAAACTGACATCCCTGCTTTTTAGAACTTTGGAGAGATTGTTGACAGCAGACTTCCTGAATATAACATGTTGTTATTATCTGCCATTGAGTCACCTGCGACTCATAGTGACCCTATGGACAATAGCCCTAAACCCTGCTCTAGCCTGTGCCAATCTTATTGTCTCTGACATATGTACCCCCATTACCACAGCCACCATCTCATCGAGGGCCTTCCTCTCCTGCGCTGTTTCTCCACCCTCACAAGCATGGTGCCCCTCTCCAAGGACTGGTCCCTCCTTGCAACATGTCCAACATATGTCAGACAAAGCTTCAGAATCTTTGCCTCCAAGGAGCAGCCTGGTTTAACCCTCTCCAGGATGAACCTGTTTATTCTCTTAGCAGTCCATGGTATATTCAGTACTCTTCTCCAACACCACAGCTCAAAGGCATCAATTCTCCTTCTATTATCCCTAGTCATTGTCTCTGATGCATAGTAAGTTATTACAAAGATCATGGCCTGTATCAGGCACACCTTAGTCTCCAGATATCATTGCTCTTCAGTACTCTGGAGATCTCTGATAACAGACTTTCCCAGTACAATAAGTCCTAATTTCCTGGCTGCTCGTGCCAAGAGTTTTGATTGTGGAGCCAAGTAAACTAAAGCTGTTTATAATCTCAATCTCTTCATATAACAAGTCTTTGAATATGTTGATTGCTGTTACTATGGGTGTTTGCTGTAGATACAACTAAAATGAAACTGACAACTTTAATCTTTACTCCATCTATTGTGCTGTTGCCTGTTAGTCCAGTTAAAAGATTTTTGATTTCTGAATATTGAGATGCAATCCATATAGGAGTCTTTGATCTTGTGAAGAAAGTGTTTCAAATTGTCACTTTCCAAAATCAAGGTTGTGACATTGGCATAATGCAGGTGACAGATGAGTCTTTCTCCAATCCCGAGGCCACATTCTTCTTCATAGAGTCTAGCTTCTCAAATAATTTGCTCAAGTTACAGACTGAATAGGTATGGAGATGCACACCTTTTCTAATTTTAAAACCATGCAGTATTCCCTTGTGCTGCTTTGGCAGCATCTCGTTGGTCTGTATATAGGTTTAGCATAAGCACAGTTAAGTTTTCTGGGATTCCCTTCTTTTCTATGATCCACACAGTCAAATGTCTGCATTGTCAATATAACACAAACATCTTTCTGGTATTCTCAACTTTCAACTAAGATTCATCTAATTACAGCAAAACTATCCCTCATGCCACAAAATTCAGCCTGAATTTCTAGAAGTTCTCTGTCAATCTATGATTCCTGATATTTTTTTAATAACAAGATTTCCCTTGTATATTATATTAATTACATCTTTAAATTAAATTTTGTTTTTTTGGATCACTTTTTTGGGGGGGTGAATGGATCATATTTGCCAGGTAGCTGTCTCCCAAATTTCTTAGCACACTCTGGTAAGCACAGCCAGGGCTGTTTGTTAAAATGAATTGCAGTGTTTCTAAAACAATAAAGTATTAGTAATAATCTTTGAATTTTACTTAAGTCTTTTCAAAGAACTTACTTAGACAAACTTCTTTACTTCTGTACATGCTGAGTTTCATTTCAAAAGCAGTTACAATATATTAAGAGAACAATCCCTAAATTAAATTCCTTTGATATATACGATAGTATGAAAACCCTAGCCTAAAAACCAAACCAACAACAAAACCCCAAAAAACAAACCCCTATACTACAGGGTTTTTGAGACAGGTACATTGCGTGAACAATAAGTTATCCAAGTTTCTCCTTCTTTGAATAATGGAATCCTAGCTCCTCAGTGAGTCTGAGGAGCATCTGTTTTCAAACCTCGTCCCACCTGCCAGTTAATTGCCCGTTTTCTTATTTGTAAAATAGGATAGTGAGTAACCAAAAAACCTACTACTGAGTTGATTCCAACTCATAGTGACTCTTCCTCGTGTTTCTGAGACTGTTAATCTTTCAGGAGCAGACTGGCTCATCTCTCCCCTACAGAGTGGTTGGTGGATTCAAATCACCGATATGTCAATATTTTAGAAGCAGCTGGTTACTACTGTCACTCTCAAGAATCTAGAAGTTCCACTATTGGCATGTTCAAATAAGATGAGTAGGTCTCAGATACTCATTGTATGAAGAATCAAGAATCAGTAACTACCAGAATATTTCATTGTTGTAATGTACCATCAAGTTTCCTGTGACTCACTCTGAACTCTGCCCTATCCTGAGCCAATCTCATCATCTCCAACAGACCAAATCTCTCTCCTCCAGTCACTGAGTCAATATATATCACCCTAAATCTTCCTTTCTTGCACTGTCCCTCCACTCTCCCAAGCACGATGTTCCTCTCCAAGGACTGGTCCTTCTAGGCCACGTGCCCAAAGTATGCTTAGTGGAGTAAGTAACCATGCTTCCAATGAGCAGCTTGGTTTCACTCTGTTTGTTCTCCTGGCAGTCCATGGTATGTTCAACACTGTTCCCTAGCACCAAAACTCAAAGGCATTGATTCTTCTATCATCCGTTAGTTACTGACCAGCTCTCTGATGCAGAGCAAGTAATTTCTAAAACCATGGCCTGAATCAAAGCACCTTAATCTCCAGACTGACATTGTTACTCATAAGTACTCCAGAGGTCTGTGACAACTGCCAATTGGCCCAGAGTTGAGGATTTTTTATTTTCTTGATGTTGAGCTTCAATACATATTGAAGACCACAGTCCTTGACCTTCTGCAGCATACATACAACTCATGCCCTCCTCACTTTCAGCAAGCAAGGTTATGTCATCTGCATAATATAGGTTGTTGATAAGTCTTTTTTCAATCCTGATGCAATATTCTTCCTCAGAGTGTTTAGACCACCCCCTTCGACCCTAATCCTATGCCTCCCTGTTGTCATTTTGCCTTGTCACTTGTCACAGGTGAGAAACATGTCCCAGCCAGCTGACCTGAACTGGGATGCTGGGTCTCTGCAGAGTGTTTGGATCTCTCTCTTAGTCAGGGAAACACCTATCCCTAATCATCTACCTCTACATCACCATTATGTCTTCTTGCTTATTACAACTTCAGGCCTGAGGGCCAAAAGGGATCAACTAGTTTCCAAGATTCTGTCAAAATATTACCTTCACCTAGTATAAGAGTGTAGTCAAGGACCTTCTACTGAACGATCAAAGACAATAGAGATGACAGTTAAGGATCCTGGCCATGCCACTCTGCAGACCAAGGACTGCTGACAAAAGAAACACTGCTTACATTGGTGCTCCTGGTCTCGTGTCACTTCTGAGATAAAGGAAGACAAAATTTAGGAGAGAGGATATCCCACCTGAGCTGCCACTGAGTAGGACTTCCAACTCATGCATCTCACAATCATCATCACAGGAAAGTGGAGAGAAATTGGGCAGACAGAACTGGGTGGAGGCTTGAGTCATCAAATGAGGACTGGTTGGAGGCTGGAGATTGGACATGTTTGATGGGCAAGGAGAGAAAACTGAGATGGATATTAAAAAAGCAGAGGTGGAGATGGGAATAAGATACATGCACCAAAGGAGGTGACAGGAAGGACCAACACCTGATCCACAATATTTTAAGTCTTCAATGTAGCTCTCTGTCGTTGTTAGGTGCTGTCGAGAAGAGTACGGCTCATGTTGGTATGTGTTGGCGAGTCACCTGCGACTCATAGTGATCCTATGCACAACAGCCCTAAACCCCCCTGCTCCATCCTGTGTCAATCTCACTGTCTCTGACACACCCACCCTCATTACCCCAGTCACTGAATTAATCCATCTCATCAAGGATCTTCCTCTCCTGCGCTGTCCCATCACCCTCCCAAACATGACGTCCCTCTCCAAAGAATGGTCCCTCCTTGCACATGTCCAAAGTATGTCAGACAAAGCTTCAGAATCCTTGTCTCTAAGGAGCAGCCCTGCTTCACCCTCTCCAGGACAAACCTGTTCATTTTCTTAGCAGTCCAACACCACAGCTTTAAGGCTTCAATTCTCCTTCTATCCTCCCTAGTCATTGTCCAACTCTCTGATGAACCTTTGCAAGTGATTGCAAAGACCATAGCCTGTATCAGGTGCACCTTAGTTTCCAGAGTGACATCATTGCTCTTGAGTACTCTGGAGTGATCTCTGATAGCAGACTTTCCTGTCACAATACATCTTTTAATTTCCTGGCTGCTGGTGCCAAGAGTGTTGATTGTGGAGCCAAGCAAACTAAGGCTGTTAACAATCTCAATCTCTTCACCATCTATCATGATGCTGCCAATTGGCCCAGTGGTGAGAATCTTTGTTTACTTGATACTGAGCCTCAATCCATGTTGAAGACTGCAGTCCTTGACTTTCTGCAACAAGCATTTCCGATCCTTCTCAGTTTTCAGCAAGCTGGGTTGTGTCATCTGCATAACCCAGATTGTTGAAGAATCTTCTTCCAATCCTGATGCCACATTTCTCCTCACAGAGCCCAGATTCCTGGATAATCTGTTCTGCATATAAATTGAAAAGATATGGAGATCGGACACATACCTGGTGTACACCCTTCCCAATTTTGAACCAAGCAGGGTTTCCTTGCTCTGTTCTGATGACTGCCTCCTGGTCCAAGTATAGGTTTCATATTAGCACAATCAAGTGCTCTGGGATTCCCATTCTTCTCAGAGTCAGCCACAGTTTGTTGTGATCCACACAGTCCAATGCCTCTGCATAATCAATGAGACACATATTCCTTTTGTACTTGCTGCTTTAAGCCAAGATCCATCTAACATTAGCTACAATATTCCCAGTACCATGACCCCTTCTAAACCCAGCCTGCACTTTTGGCAGTTCTCTGTTGGTGTGTTGTTCCAGTAATTTTTTATAATCTTCAGCAGAATCTTGCTTCCTTGTGATATTAATGATATCGTACGACTCATAGCAACCTTATAAACAATAAATTTGAACCCCGTCCTGCGCCATCCTCATGAATCCTGACACACTTGAACCCACTGCTGCAATCACTGTGTCAATCCATCTCCTTAAACAGTTTCCTCTCTTTTTTGTGACCTTCCACCTTTCCAAGCGTAAAGTTCCTTTCCAAGAATTATCCTCTTCTTGCAATGTGTCCAATGTATGAGAGAAAGCTTCATCACTGTTGCTTCCAAGGAGAGCTCTAGTTGCCTTTCCCCCCAAAATGTATGTTTGGGACATTCAGTACAAAAGTGACTCCCATCATATCTATGTGTTAAAAACCCATTTCACAGTATAGGATGAGCCCTAGATGTGCTTCATTTACCTTTCCCATTCATTCTTTCGGAAGTTATTTATTCAGCTTTATCATCAGTGGAATGGATTCTAATTTATTCCTAAAGATCTTGTGACAAAGGGCTTAGTATAGTCTAATACACACTGACTTTTTTTCTTCCATGAATGTTAACAGATTGTGTTATTTATCCCCAGAGCCTTCTAAACCAGCACACATATTACTCACTCATTGCTATTTCTCATACTGCTGACTCACCATTGGGTTTCTGAAGCTGTAAATCACACAGAAGACTGTTCATCTTTCTCCCTCAGAGTCCCTGGTGTATCTGAAAAGCCAGAGAAGCATGACCTTTGAGCTAGCAGTGCACCTCTTTATGGACTATGCCACCAGACGTAGCCACATTTAATTCTGGTAACTTGTGAGAAGCTGAAAGGTTAGTGAAGCACACTCTAATTTCTGTAGTCTTTCATTCAGAGATGTATTCATTTTGGTGTAAGGTGCCCCTTAGTCTGCTACAGGTCATAGCAACTCATCAACAGATTGGAACCTTACTTTATGCTTTGCCTCATGCTCAAGCTCATTGCTACAGTCACTGTCAACCCAGCTTGTTCAAGGTCTTCCTCTCTTTCACCCCCGTCTGCTTTTCCCAGCATGATGCATTTTTTTCAAGGACTGGAACATCCTAACAACATGCCCAAAGTGTGTAAGACAAAGTTTCATCATCTTTACCTCTAAGGAACAGGTTGGTGGAACTTCCTCCAAGAGATTGATTTCTTTGCTTTGCCAGTATCATAATTCAAAGGCATCACATCTTCAGTTTTCTTTCCTCATTGTTCAACTTCCACATGTATATGAAGCAACTGAAAATGCCATAGCTTGGGCCAGTGTTTAAATTGCTCTTTGCTTTTTCAGCATTTTCTGGTCATAACAGCAGATTTGCCCAATGTAACATGTCATTTGTTTTCCTAACTGCTGCTTCTATGGGTGTTGACTGGGGATCCAAGTGAAATGAAATCTTTGGCAGCTTCAGTATTTTCTCCTTCCAACATGATGTATGGTAGCTGGTGCATAAAATACCAAACATTCCATACAATGTTTATCTCCTCACATCTCACAAAAGAATCTTGAGTAATTCTATCCTTCACAGTGAATACTCTCCAGAGAGTTCTAAATGCTGCCACATACCTATGAAGTCAGGGGACACAAAGACAGTTTTCTCATTTTATATATGAGGAAATGAATGCAAACTTTCAGGTAGTTGGGTCTTGGATATTGGAAGAAAGTGTTCCAAAAGGCTGTGGAGACCCTTCTGTCTCTGATATTCCCTTCGGCTGGGTTGCTCAGGAAGCATAGGACCAAAACTTTGCAAGTAGCTGATGGGTACAGACTGCAAATAGTCATGTCACCTATAACCCTGAGCAATACAGCTAACAGACAGCACTGTGGTGGAGGACAGAAACCCTGATCATCAGGCCAAGAGGATAGGACAATTTATAAATTTTGAAATTGGTGGAGAGTTTACTGGTCTTCTCTGAGAATCTATGCTATTCTTCTGGCACACCATCAAGTCTTTTTATTTCTTCCCTAATACACCTTGCCCACCAATCAATTTACCTCATAGAGTTTTCCTCTCCTGCACTGTCCCTCCACCCTCCCAAGCATGATGTCCTTCTCCAAGGACTAGTCCCTCCTTGCAACATGACTAAAGTATGTCTGATGAAGCTTCAGAATCCTTGAGTCCAAGGAACAGCCTGGTTTAACCCTCTCCAGGATGAACCTGCTCATTTTCTTAGCAATCCATGGTATATTCAACACTCTTCTCCAACACTACAGCTCAAAGGCATCAATTCTCCTTCTAACTCCCTAGTCATTGTACAGTTCTCTGACGCAGTGATTACAAAGACCATGGCCTGTATCAGGTGCATCTTAATCTCCAGAGTGACACCATTGTTCTTTAGTACTTTGGAGAGGTCCCTAACAGCAGCCTTTCCCATTGCATCTTTTAATTTCCTGGTTGCTGGTGCCAAGAGTGTTGACTGTGGAGCCAAGCAAACTAAAGCTATTAACAATCCTCAATTTCTTCACCATTTATCATGATGCTGCCAATTGGCCCAGTGGTGAGAATCTTTGTTTACTTGATACTGAGCCGCAATCCATATTGAAGCCTGCAGTCCTTGACCCTCTGCAGCAAGTGCTTCAGGTCGTCCTCAGTTTCAGCAGAGTTGTGTCATCTGCTTAGCACAGATTTTTGATGAATCTTCCTCTAACCCTAATGCCACATTTCTCCTCGTACAGCCCAGCCTCCCGGATAATCTGTTCTGCATATAGACAGTGAGATCGGCACAGGATAGAGCAGAGTTTAGGGCTGTTGTACATAGGGTTGCTATGAATAGCAGGTGACTCGATGGCACATAAGAACAATGGCGTACCTTGTATTCATAACAGACCATGTGTATATCAATGAAGGATACAAATTAAGGGAAGAGTATGGGGTGATGAGTCACTGAACTATCAAAACATTGTTTTCTAGTATTTGAATCAGGGTGAGTCATTTTCTCCTCTACTGTTTACCCTTCTGAATGTTCATCAAAAGAAGATAGTCTATAAGCAAACCAATAGAAAAGAAACATTTAAAGAAAAAAAAAAAGAAGATAGGCTGCAGCTTCAGGACATAGCACCTTCAAAGCTGAAAGGATGCAACGTGAATGGCTTTGTCTCCTTTGGCTCAGTGAGCTGTGTGGTGTTCATAGTAGAGGAGGTGAAGCTTGTTTTCTTGACGTTTATCAATTATATTTTAGCTAAAAGCTGATTTGTTGGGACAATTAATACAGCAGAGACAGCAGATCAAATTATCAAGATAAATTTAAGGACAGTTCTGTCTTTAAGTCCTTGATTAAACATACCACCATCTGACTCCCTTTGCCCTGAACTGGGATTGTAGGGAAGGCAGAATCTGATACTGTAGAGCTGAGTTTAATCCTGTCACTTTATTTGCCCTGGAATTATGGTCAAGGAACTTAAATTTCCACAGAACTGAGGCTCTGCAAACAAAAAAAAGGAGAATCATTACTACCCTGTGTTAACTATGATAAAAATTTACTGTGTAAATAGCACAGGGTAACCTCCTGCTCTAAAGCTGGTTCTGTCTGACTCACAGCAGCCCTCTATCAAGTTTTTGAAGCTGTATATCTTAACAGAGGACACTTTCTCCTGCAGAACGACTGGTGGATCCAAACCACTGTAGACACCCAGCTTTTCAGTTAATAGAGCAATGCTACAGACTATCATCACCAGAACTCCTTGGGACTTAATGGAAGGAATTTAAACAAATAACGTTCACATCTTAAGTGTCTATGGTGTACTCTATGACAGAGTTATTGGCCTAGTGGTCAGAAAGGTATGCTACCAGGCCAAAGGTGGCTGATTTTTATCTGTGGCACTCAGGCCTGGTTTTAATCAAACCTTCTTCTGAGAGGTATAGCACTGGTCAGTCCATTTGCTGTGCAGAGGTAACTCATGGTTGCCGTGATGCTGATGTGTCAATTGTGATAATGGTTACCCACAGTGGACAGTGTTTAGCGGAGCTCCCCAACTGAAACAAGCTTGGAAGCAGAAGTGGCATCCACTTCCAAAATAGCTTGCCTCCAGAAACTCTATGAATGTGAAGAAATGAAGAAAGTTATACAAGTACTCAGGTCTTTTGTTCATAGGGTTGCTGAGTTATCTATGAGTCAACGGCACTTAACAACATGGTGTATGTACCCTGGGCTGTTGTTCATGGCTATACAACGTGCAGCTCTGGTGCTGGGGTTTAACTCAAAATCATTTGAGATTTTGAGTATATATTTACCAGGACAATTTTTATCTGGTGAAAAGAAAGTACTTGAGGAAGATGAGCCTTCTAAAAATTCATAGAAAGGCATCTTCTGGGTTAGCAAATGTTAGGTTTGTGGCCATGAGAAAATCTGCAATTCAGCGGGAAAAAGAACCAGAAATATGGACAAATTTTACTGGTTGACATTTTAGGGAATCTTGAAAGAAGTTCTGCAAGATTAAGGATGAAGGACACATTCCTCACAGGACATTGGAATTTTAAATTATGTCCACTCATTTTCTTTTTTAAAAGATGGTATCTAAGTCCTCTTGAATGTGAGCTGTAATTTAGGATTTCCTTATAATGAACTAAGTGTGGTGGAGGTATGTGACTTAGGAGACTGGATCCTAAGTGACTCTGGTCTTGCCTGCTCACTTCCCCTGGGGGAAGCTGGCTGCCACTGTGAGGAATCTCAAGCAGCCCTTAGGGACAAGTCCATGTTGTCAGGAATGAAGGTCTCCTATCAACAGCCAGGAGGAACTGATGATCCTTCCCCACGGTGTATGCATATTTATAAGCAGGTCATCTATCCATCCTCACAAGCCTTCACATGTGACCCACTCAACAGCTTGTCTGCAACTTCAAGGACTGAACCATAACTTACCTAGTTAAGTTATTGTAGGATGATGTCAGTCTGGAATCTAAGGTGTGCCTGATTCAGGCCATGGTCTTCCCAATTACTTGCTATTATCAGAGTTGGATAATGACCAGATAGAAAAACTGATGCCTCTGACTTGTGGTGCTTGAGTAGTGAATACACCATGAGAGGGTGAAACCAGGCTGCCCTTTGGAGGCAAGGATTTTGAAGCTCTGTCTCAAAGACTTCGGGCATATTGCCAGGAGGGACTAGACCCTGGAGAGGGTTAGCATTCTCAGAAAGGTGGAGGGACAGTGCAGGAGAGGAAGACTTTGGATGAGATGGACTGACACAGTAACTGGAGTAATGGAGGTAGGTGTGTCAGAGACAGTGAAATTGGCTCAGGATAGAACAGAGTTCAGAGCTACTATACGTAGGGTGTCTGTGGATTGCAGGTGAATCGACAGCACACAACAAAGACTCCAATCACAGAACCAAGGGGTAATAAATGCTTCCTGTTTTATGTTACTGAGTTTTGTGGTAATTTGGGATAATGCTGCCATAGATAACTAAGAGTGGTGAAAATTCCCAATGGACATTTCCTTTGGTTGAAGTTTCTGATTGTGGGTTGTGTAGCTGGAGGAGGTAAAGAGATATGGTCTGAAATATAGATGTCACAGTTCTTTGTTAAAAAGTGAATTTATCTGATTGGAAACCTATTTAAGACATAGGATGGAAGGGACAAGCTCAGAGTTGCTTATCATTTCTCCAGCATTAATGAACTAGATGGGAGGGGAGCCTTCAGTTGGGAAGTTCGAGGACCATGGAGATGAGTGCCAGACCTAAGGCACTGGCAGAAGATAACGATAAGGGAGGAGTGTCTTAAAGGATACTTTTCAGGAAAAAACCAAACACAACAACAAAACACAAAACAAAAACCTTGTTGGTAGAATTACCCAGCACAATCATGTTTTATTCTGCATTATGTAGAGAAAAAAAGTATGGCAACTCCATATTAACATTGCCATCTCTCTCTACACACACACACACACACACACACTTTCATGACCTAGTAAATGGAGGACTAAGAAAAAAGCACTTTATTATCAAGGAATGTCTTACTCTTAGGATTTAAAATTAAGCTTCAGAAATTGTCCTTTTGCAAAATGGAACTGGAAATTCAAACACATAGAGAAAATAATGAGTTCCCACCTATCACAGGAACGAAGAGCCTCACATTCATTCACTGTATAAATAAGTCCAGGGAAGATGAGACTGAATTATACTGGAATGATTTATAGCCCTGTCTGAATACATATTAGACATAGTATTGAAATGCTGGAAGATCCAAACACAATCAATGACTGAAATAGCACAGGCAGCAATATTACATTTCCTTAGGAAAACTGCATCTATTAAAAACCCAGGAAGAGCTGGATATGTAATTGTTCAGGGGTGTGTTTTAAATGGTCACATTTGTACACAGTGGTGGGAAAAAGTATACTTTTAGTCTCTCATGCGTTATTTATCACTGCTGCTCATAGTTACATTCTTCCATGTTTCTTCTGTAAAGCAAGGTTCAACCAAAATTTATTTAGTGAACCAAGAAGTCCTGGGGAGTGAGTCATGGAACTAAACCTGCTTTACAGAAGGAAAAGGTTGATAAACATCAGTGGCAGTCATATGATTTGTTTCTGAAAGTTACTTTCCAAACATGATTTTCTTTTACATTTGCACATTATATGGGTTTTTTAAAGGAAATGTTCCTTTTAAAATAACCCGAGTCAATGAATAAATAAATGCATGTGTAAAATACCCAGTGATGATAACAGGATGCTAAAAGGAAAGCAACAGGGCTAACTGGTATGTGGCCAGAAGGGGCCAGATCTTGGAAAAAGACATCATTCTGGGAAAGGAGGTGGCTAAGCAACACCAAGAAAGCCCATCAACAAGATGGGTTGGCACAGTGACTGTGGCAATGTATTCCAGCATATGAGAGAGAGACTGAGGCACGAGACAGGGCAGGCTCAGATATGTGGTTCACAGGGTCACTATGAGTTTTAAGTGACTCAATAGTATCCAACAACAACAAGAGAAAAAAATATTTATCTTGCAAATGGAAGTGAAAATTTAAATTTCTTAAGGCAAAGACCATGTTGTTGAGGTCAGTGCCTAACACGACATCTGAACAAAGGAGCAACCCAGCAAATAATATGTTGAATAAGTAAAATGAATGAATGGGTGGATGAATGGATGAACACGTCATGTTGACGATGCTAGGCATGCACAAATAAAAGCAAGGCTATTTATTTCAAGGCCATTCTCTTCAGCAAGAGCTCATAAATATTTACAATTGAAGAAGCTTGTAGAAGATGTGAAAAATCTTGATGTTAAAAAAAAAAAGACAAAAATAACCCAAGTCAGTGTGAACGAAGTAAAAACCAACAGCATATTTTGGGAGCGTTGGTGGAATTCTTTTAGCAAAACCACATTGCTTTAGCTTTAAGAATGCTGCTGTTCAAAATAACCAGGCAATGGTGAAAATACCCTAATGAAATATTGTTTTCCCAAGGTTATCAAAAGTCTAGGTCGGACTCATGGTCCAAAGTAAAATTTTTGTGGCAGGAGAAGAGAAAAACAGAGAGTGAGAGAGATAGAGAGACCACCACCACTATTGACTTTGCAGAGCTATTTATTAGCGAAACTTTTTTTTTTAAAAGATTTCATAACAACTGAAATATGTACAAAGTCTTACAGAATTTACACCATGAAAAGTTTCCTGTGAGTTGATGGCATCTGGAGTACCGCTGCTGGGTACTTCGCAGAGAGACTGTGACAATGACAGAGCAGACTGCTGAGCAGTGACCTTGCTGCTACCCAACCATGGCTCCCAGTCGTCGTCGGCTAGCTACCCTTGAGGGCAGGCGACTGAAAAGAAAAAGAACCCATTGGTAGGCAGCACTGGAGACCAGGAGGGAGAAAAAGCCATAGGGTGCTGTGCTGCTAGTTTCCTATAGCCGCCAAGGAAGCCCACAGCTTGAAGGAACAGCATATGCAAGACAATGCAAGCAAGGTGCTCAAACAGGGCTCAGCGACCAAATGGATTAACGTTCGAAGAGGAGGCTTTATATTTATATGGCTGTGTAATTCCATTTTTGCTCATGTCTCCAAAAAAACCCAACAAATGAACAAGCTCTATTACTTCTCCCAAGTAAAGCACAGAAGGAAAGGAGGGTGAGGGGAAGGAGGAAAGGGAGAAGGGAACTAGAGAGGAAGAAACATAACAGACTGAGCAGTTCTTGACCAAAGGAAGAAGAAAGAAAAAAGAATAAAAGAGAACACTTTGTTTTAAAAATTAAAGGCATTCAGTATCAGCTTTAGGACAGTCATTCCTGTCTAAAGATTAATAGTAGAAACTTCAAAATTATCCCCAAACAAACAGTATCACCAAAACCCCCAACACCCAACTTCCAAGTCATCCTCCATGGTTACAGGCTCATGTTTCACTGAGATCAGTTTTATGCAGAACCATCAGCATTTACATGGAGTCAGACACAAAACTTAGCATTGCTGCCCTACCACCTACCTCAGTAAGTGGCAAAAGAATTTCAATAGGTGAACGATTAACATCAAGCTCACCACTTGAGGTGAGGCCTCTGAACCCTGCCTCAGAAGGAAACCCGGCCTACTTCTATTCTGGGCCAGCTGGTCTCTTTTTAATAGTAGATCTCATTATGTTCCCATGGTTACGGTCTCCTATGTAGGCAAATTGGCGCTTTTTTTTTTAAATTTCAAAAATATTCTACTCTCAACTTAAAAAGCTAGTTGATAAAACTTTTAATTAAGACACAAGAGCGCAGGATATAAAAACACAAGAACCACATAAATATTGAAGAAGTTGTATACCATTTTCGTGTAAACAGTTTTGCTCAAGAACAAGCCCTAATTCGATTCTGGTCTAGTCTGGAACTTTTGGTAGATGAGAAGTGTGTGCGCGCAGCCAGGATCTGTAGGGGGTTCCAGGGGAAGCCAGGTCATCCTCCTGTTGACAGGCATGCAACTCGGAAACTGCACAAGCAACACAAAGAGCGAGGAGAAGCTCACAAGACTGCAGGGGACCTCACGACCTTCACAACTGAGGATGCAGAGCCTGCCCGCCCGCCTCCCGCCCTCGGCCTCGGCGCGTCCTCACACATGGGACACTTTCTGCGACTCGCGCGCCTGTTTGATGCTGTACAACCACTTGATGATTCGCGCGTTTCTCTCGATGGCGGATATTCCGTAGGGCACCCGGTCATTGGCACTGTCGTCATTTCTAAGGTCACTGTTGCTGTCCTGAGACTGTTCACAGTCTGAGCTGATCATGCTGGCGCTGCGGAAGTTGAGGGAGATGATGTCTGAGTTAGCCCTTGCAAAGTTTTCCATGCCCAGGTTTTCCAGCTCCTCGGGGTCCAGGCCACAGTAGTTGAAGAACCGCTCCACGTCGGCGTCCACGCGGAAGTACCTGTCACTCAAGTCTGACTTGGAGCGCTGGAGGGAGGGTCTCCTGCTGACGCCGCAGGTGGGCTCCACGGCATCACCTTCCGGAGACTTGGTGGCGGCCAGGGCGGCGATCTTGGGCTTGGGGGGCAGGGGAGGCGCGGAGCTGCTGCAGGGGATTGCTTTCAGAGGCTTGGCGCTGGTCACCTTGCGGATGTCTGAGGAGCTGTGAGACACATGCAGGAAGGACTCGGCCGACTGCTCCAGGAGCCGCCGGCCTCCGTGAGTGCTGCCATCCTGCGCGCTGCCCTGGCCATGGGTAGGGTAGACCTTCAGGGACTCCGCGAAGGAGTGGCGGTGCAGGTCCATGGCATCGGCACGGTGAGGCGGCCAGTTTCGGGGGCCATGCTTGTGGCCCGAGCCGGAGCTGGAGCCTTCGGAGCTGTTGATGATGTTCTTCAGGATCTCGAGCTTCAGGTTCTCCCTCTGCACGCCGCTCTCCGTCTTGGCGCTGGTACCCAGCACGCGGAGGGTAGGGCTGCCCAGCGAGCGCTTAGCTGTTGGGCACACGGGGGGCTTGGCCAGCACGGCCGGCTTCACGGGCTCCTGCTTGGCATTGATCACCTCCTGGCTCTTGACGTACTTGGCCTTGTCGGCCTCCAACCGCTCCACGGCGCTCAGCCTCTTGGGGTTGGGCTCAGCCTGCCTGCGGAAGTAGTCGGGGCCCTTGTTGAGGATGCGCAGGGGCACCGCCGAGGTGAAGGTGCCGGCCGGGCTGACCGGCTTCACCATGCTACCTGTCTGCAGCGCATCGGTGGGCATGTTGGGCGCTCTCTCCCCGGCGGCCGTGGTGGAGTCTCCTCTGGGCGCCTCCGGAGGGCTGGAATAGACACATGTGCATGAAGCACAAAGGGTGGCCAAGGATCCCGGGGTCTGAGTGTCAGCAGCAGCAGGGCCTCATCTCACAGCTCATCCACAGCCAAGGTGGCTTTGATTTGCTATTCTCCCTGGCGAGGTAGCCTCTGCACAGAAAAGGCCACAAGCCACAAGTTCCTTTAATCTGCTTCACTGCCTCCTTTCTTCTTGTTGAAGGATGTGGGAGTCTCCTCCAGGTCTTTGTGTTCAACTGCAGGCAGGGAGCTGAAACACAAAACAACCAACCACGGGTTAGGACCGGCAGATGACATCACAGCTATAGCAACAGAGCCCCGCTGCTCCTCCGCCTCTGGCTGCAGGCCGCCCAGAGCTCCGGCCCTAGAAGGCAGAGGCTGAAGGAGTCCCGGGCAGTGGCTTCCAGATATCCAGGGACGGCTGGGCTGCGCATCCAGGCCTGAGTCCAACAGCACAGCAAGGGATGCAGCCTTTTGAAGAATTCAAGGACAGATTCCTCCCACGCATGAACGCTCCCGGCTGCCTCACTATTGGTGAGACCTGCCTTTAGACATGTTCTGTTAGCATTCCGTATTCTAGAAGATTCACAGGTGAAGGTTTAGCAAACCCCAGCCCTAGGTCACTAAACACTGCCCTTTCCGGCTTTAGTTTACACTACTGTAGTCATGTCTGTTTGCAACGAAGCAAAACTCCCCACTCTACTACACAGCTACAATAATATTCAGAATCATGACTTCTTTAACTCTTTAGAACCTGAAAAGCAGACAAAGAACAGGATTGGTAGAAATGACAAAAAGTTAAAAAGAATCCCAACATGCTTTCATTATCTTTTGGCCAACTATTTGTAAATGCTCTCTCCTTTAAATCTAGACACACCTGTAGATTAACTATGACAACAGGTAACATGATTATAATTACACATCGTAATTTTTCCACACATAATAAGCAGCAATCAAAAGTTTCTTTTGTGGTGTCTATATCTCCTGTAGTATTTAGGGCAAAAAAAAACTCAATATGTCAATCATATACAAATACTTTACCTTCAAAAAAAAAAATACTTTACCTTCTTAAAAACTTGTATTATAGTAAAGCATTTTAAAGACTGAAACTTCTGAACTTGTCTCTAACACACACACACACACACACGCACGCGCGAGAATTTAACACTTATCAATATTCCCAGTACAAAAGCTATTGCGAAGTCATTCTGTTTAATATATGACATAATGTAGCATTTAATTTCTCTTTAGGGCAACTCTAAGGCCAATTCTGCTAACAGAAAACATTTACAACCATGTTAACATTCCAAAGCCACTAGTTAATGACTTTACTGGCATTTTTTATTATAATTAGGAATACCAAATAATTTTTTAAAAATCCCAATACATTGGCATTGAGCAGGAAATGACTCCTGGTTGACCTACCACTGGGTTTTAAAAGGCTGGAAATCACACAGGAGGAGACTGCCCATAGTTCTTCTGTGGAACAGTTGATAGATCAGAACCACTTGTCTTTGGGTTGGCAGTGTAACTCCCCACCCACCAGGTCACCAGTCATTAAATGTAACTAACATACCAAATAATTGGCAAAGTGAGTAAGATGCTAATACTAGAATTTACTCCCCAGGTAAGAAAATGAAGTGGCTACTGATAAGAAGCCAATGCAAAAAGAAGGTCTGATACCTCTTTCCATCTTCTGGAACATTTAGTCTCTAAATGCAAGCCATTGTTTTGTGAGGGACCATTCTGGTAAAGGGCTTTGTTCTAATAAAACCATATTCACATTTAAGATCTGAGGAGCCCAAAGCAATTTCTACATCACAGTTTCCACTAATCATGCAGTTCTATTTTGATAATTCAATTCTGTTTACAACAACCCCCTCTTATTAAGATTAAATAATATTTTCCAAAAAACATTATTTTGAGTAAGATGACAGGAGATCCCAGATTTCTCTAAGGAGTCACAGTGTCTGCTCCGGCTTGTGCACAGGTCCACCACCATGAGTGCCTACAGGGATGAGCCTGGCTTTGCTGGGATGACAACTTTATTCCCTCCACCCAGGGGCCCAGGAGTGGGGAAGGAGGGACAGAGCCTGGGTGGAGAGAGGCAGCCCTGTGCGCCTCTGTAAGAGCAGAACAAGCCTTGTGTCACCTAAAGGGTGGTGGAAAGCTCCCCACCAAATGCCTCTGGGGACCACAGGGTTGGCATCCACCCCCAGCACTTCTGAAACACCAAAGCTGATCTGTAGCAGGTAGGCAACACTACATGCTTCCTTATTCCTGGGATCTGACTCTTCAGGAGTCAGGTAAGGAGGTTCTTGGACTAGATTCCTGCGGGCTTGCCCAGCTCTAAAATGATACGGTTCCAAGGCCCTAAGCCTTCCTATCACTTGCTTGCCACACCAGAGTGGTATTAATATTGTTCCAATGCTGGAAGCTATGTCATTTGTATTTTCAAACTCCAGCACGGTAATCCACGGGGCATAGATTCTGGGCGAGTTGAACAGACTACAAAAGGCTTGGTGAGCTACTACTTAAAATTTGTTAGTGTTATGTGCTGTTGAGTCATCTGCGTCTCATAGTGACCCTATGTACAACATCCCTAAACTCTGCTCTATCCTGTGCCCATCTTACTGTCTCTGACACACCTACCCCCCATTGCCCCAGTCAAGGAATCAATCCATTTCATCGAGGGTCTTCCTCTCTTGCGTTGTCCTTTCACCCTTCCAATCATGATGCCCCTCTCCAAGGACTGGTCCCTCCTTGTTGCCTGTCCGAAGCGTGTCAGACGAAGCTTCAGAATCCTTGCCTCCAAGAAGCATCCTGACCTCACCCTCTGTAGGAGGAATCTGTTTGTTCTCCTGGCAGTCCACGGTATATTCAATACTCTACTCCAGCACTACAGCTCCAAGGCATCAATTCTCCTTCTATCATCTCTAGTTATTTTCCAGCTTTCTGATGCATAGCAAGTAACTGCAAAGACTAAGGCCTGGATCAGTTGCACCTTAGTCTTCAGAATGACATTGTTGCTCTTCAGTACTCTGCAGAGGTTTCTGAAAGCAGACTTTTCCAGTGCAATTAGTCTCTTACTTTCCTGGCTGCTGGTGCCAAAAGTGTTGATTGTGGAGCCAAGCAAACTAAAACTGTTAATAATCTCAATCTCTTTCTCTATCACGATGCTGCCAATTGGCCTAGTGGTGAGAATCTGTGTTTTCTTAATGTTGAGCTTCAATCCATAATAAAGGCTGCAGTCTGTGACCTTCTGTAGCAAGTGTTTCAGGTCCTCCCAGTTTCAGCAAGCAGGGCTGTGTCATCTGCATAAGACAGATTGTTGATGAGTCTTCCTCCAATCCTAATGCCACACTTCTCCTCATACAGCCCTGCCTTCTGGATAATCTGTTCTGCATATAGACTGACAAGGTATGGAGATAGGACACATCCCTGGCGTACTTAAAATTAGCCAATGGTAAATTCTATTGATCACACCAGCACACTGTTCAATACCATGCAAGGTAAATCCTATAGGCTGGGGGCCACTCAACACACACAGTGGCAGCAAAACTGGACATTGGTTCACATCCAGACAATGTTCAGCTATGTTGTAACAAGGTCACCAGCAGTCACTAGCAACAAGGAGCTAAGCATTAGCTGTTGCCCATTTCAACATGGCACACCAGAGCATTGTAGATGGACATATTTTCTATGTTTTTCTCAGTTTACTGTTATCAAAGACAGATGCTCTTATGAATGATGGATTGTAATTATCATGAAATTTCCACTGGTTAGAGTCCCAGAGCTGCACATGGCCCTCTTCTCTACAGCCAGAAACCCCTTTCACTATGGGTCACGCTGTGCTCCCAATCTGCTGCTAACACTGGGCTCTGAGAAGGTCCAGAAACCAACGATTCATTTCTCAGTGTACAACGGAGAGGAACACCAGTGCATTCTCTAGGCAGCATCCCTCCAGAACAAACTGTCTCCCTTTCATATTGCTTCCGTCCTTCACAGAGAGGAGTAACTGAACAGGAGAGAAAAGGCTGGCTCCAGCAACTCACTGCTGTGGAGCTGGAATCGACTCGTAAATGACCCTTCAATGAGTCTTCAGAGGCTGTGAGTCCCACAGGAGGAGACTGCCCATCTTACTCCTGTGGAGCAAGTTGCTGACTTGAACTACCTGCCTTTGGGTCAACAGCACAACTCCTTACTCACCAAGGACTCACGCTATATTCTGCATCTAGTTACTGTGGAAAATTCAGACCTCACTAAATGCTCCTAATTTTAAAATTCAGTATTATAAAACACTGGAACAGATCTGAGTGCTCATTTGCTTAAAAGAAAATTAGTCTCTTCTCTGTTAATTCTGACTCAGAGTGTCTGCCTATATTATGGGCAAGAACTGCTTTCCAGAGTTTTCTTTATATTCTTTATAGATCGCGGATGCAAGACAGGTCCTCCTGTGTGACCGATCACCTCTGAAAACGAGCTGGAGGTCAGCTATGGATTCATTCTGACTCTATGTCCCTAACAACAGCAACAGAAACAAATCATTTTTTACAAAGATCACCAAGCTGTTGTTCTGTAGTGCCCATGGGGAGGTTCAAATCGACATCCTTTTGGTTAACAGCTGAGGACCAATTGTATGGGTTACATTTGTCTTGCTAAGTAAAAAGATAAAGGTTATTCATGCTTTATCAGTCTTTAAATTTCAAGTAGTAAGGACAGCCTCAGAATTAAAAAGCAAGGAACTGCACAAACCCAGAGCTCATGTAGGGAGTGTTGCTGAGGGCTGTGAGGAAAGGTCATTTCTCAGGTGGGTTAAGGCAAAACACAGAGGTGTACATTGCTGTTTGAAAGGCTGAGTCTGACTAAAACTCTGGTACCTAACATGTCGGTGTCTTGATCCATAAAAATGAGTGTGCAGAATTCAGTGGGTAGGCAATTGTTTTCAACCCAAATAGTCTATTCTTCTAGGGAAGAAACTAGTCAAAGAAGCAGTTTACCTTCAAGGTTAGGAAACATTCTAGAAGAATGACTATTTCTAATTTCCTAATATCAGCTCACAAAACTATATCTATCTATATATCCGTCCTGTTTTGAAATACAGGTTTTGATTTTTTGTTGTTAGTAGTATTTTTTTTTTTTTTTAGTTTGTGTTCACTGACTTTTTGCTTAAGATTTGCCTTTGACTGGGGGCTATTCTCAAGGCTCTATTCTTGGGCTCTCCCACCTTTTCAGGACAGAATCACAGGCTTTTCTCTGACATGAAAATGAACAGACCACAGGACAAAGCTAACTTTCCATTCCTTAAAACACAAAGGGAAATGCACTGAAACCTGGGTGCTTATGGAATTAATCTATTATAAGTACAGATTAATAATTAGTGACTGAAAAGTTTGTTGCTGTTGTTGTTGTTATGTGCCGTCGAGTCGTTTCCAACTCATAGCGACCCTATGCACAACAGCCCTAAACCCTGCTCTATCCTGCGCCAACTACACCGCCTCTGACACACCCCTCCCGATTACCCCAGTCACTGAATCAATCCATCTCATAGAGGGTCTTCCCCTCCTGCGCTGTCCCTCCACCCTCCCAAGCATGATGTCCCTCTCCAAGGACCCGTCCCTCCTGGCAACATGTCCAAAGTATGTCAGACGAAGCCCCAGAATCCTTGCCTCCAAGGAGTAGCTTGGTTTAATCCTCTCCAAGATGAATCTGTTTGTTTTCCTGGCAGTCCATGGTACATTCAGTACCCTTCTCCAGCACCACAGCTCAAAAGCATCCACTCTCCTTCTGTCCTCCCTAGTCATTGTCCAACTCTCTGATGCATAACAAGCGATTGCAAATACCATGGCCTGTATCAGGCGCACCTTAGTCTCCAGAGAGACACTGTTGCTCCTGAGTACCTTTGAGAGGTCCCTAACAGCAGACTTTCCCATCGCGATACGCTTTTTGATTTCCTGACTGCTGGTGCCAAGAGTGTTGACTGTGGAGCCGAGCAAAGTGAAGCTGTGAACACTCTCAATCTCTTCGTCATCCATCCTGACGCTGCCAATTGGTCCAGTGGCGAGAATCTTTGTCTTCTTGACATTGAGCCTTAGTCCATACTGAAGGCTGCAGTCCTTGACCCTTCGCAGCAAGTGCATGAGGTCCTCCTCAGTTTCAGCAAGCAGGGTTGTGTCATCTGCATAACGCAGATTGTTAATAGATCTTCCACCAATCTCCTCATAGAGCCCAGCCTCTCGGATAATCTGCTCTGCATACATGTTAAAAAGGTATGGAGACAGGATGCATCCCTGGCGTACACCCTTCCCAATTTTGAACCATGCAGTGTTACCCTGCTCTGTTCTGACGACTGCCTCTTGATCCAAGTACAGGTTTCGCATTAGCACAATTAAATGTTCTGGGATTCCCATTCTTCTCAGAGTCAGCCACAGTTTGTTATGATCCACACAGCCAAATGCCTTTCCATAATCAATGAAACACAGATAGACATTCTTCTGGTATTCTCTGCTTTCAGCCAAGATCCATCTAACATCAGCAATAATATCCCTAGTACCACGACCTCTTCTAAACCCAGCCTGGACTTCGGGCAGTTCTCTGCTGATGTGCTGTTCTAATCGTTTTTGGATGAAAAGTTTACAATGTGAAAAAAAAAACCCACAAACAAAACAACCACCTGAGACAATCTTCTCTATGGCCCTTGCAGGAAAGTGGTGGGGACATGAGGGAGAAGGAAAGGCACATGGGCTCACTCCACATAGCAAGCCTCCTGAATTCATGGTATATTCGAAAAAGGAAACTCATCCCTGAGCCTGGAGACAACTCTTAGGAGAGCTAAGACACCTATGAGGGATGGAGAGGAAATTATTTTTACTCTTCTACAAAGAGGCCAGTTCTTGGAAAAAGACATCATGCTGGCAAATGTGGAGGGACAAAGAAAGAGAGAAAGTCCCCCAACAAGATTAATTGACATAGTGATTGGAACAATGCGCTGGACCATGAAGGAGATTGTGAGGCTGGTGCAGGACAGGGAAAGGTTTAGATCTGTTGTTCACAGAGTCACTACGAGTCATATCTGACATGACAGCACCTAACAACAACAGAGAGTAAGGAGAAGGCACTAAAGGGTGGTTAAATATGTGACATGGTGAGATGTGTGACTACAGGGGTACAGGATGGACTGCTAAAAGAACAAACACATAGATCTTGGAGAAGGTGCAGCCAGAGTGCTCCCTGGAGGCAAGGCTGGTGACACTTCGTCTCACATACTTTGGGTTTGTTGCTAGGAGAGATTATTCTTAGAGGGGGACATCATGCTTGGGAAGGTGGAGGGATAGCGAAGGCGAGGAAGACCCTCAAGCCAGGTACACAGTAACTGCAGCAATAGGTTCAAGTGAGTCAGAGATGATGCAGATGACATAGGACGGGACAGGGTTCAGCTCTGCTGTTCGTAAGGTCGTTAGGATTTGTACTTGACTATACCTAACAATAACAACGACAGAAGGGTGTAAGGTGGAAAGGAGACCAGTCAGAGCCAAGGGAGGAGGTATTGGGGGACACTAATGTCTGGGCAGCTTACTGCTGCTCCCTGTGCCTCAGGCCTCCTACCCGGAAAATAGGAACAGCTACCATTTAAGGGTTTTGAGAAAGTTAAATAACCCAGCCAGGAGAGGCTTCAAATCAATCCTGGCCAAGAGACTTTACATCATCACAATCTTTGGGGGAGAGTGTTGACAGTCTAAGGTGATGTGAGAGGCATACACAACTTTGAAATGAACGGGCATGGAAACAAAGAGATGCTTTCAGGACAGAAAGACTGCTAGGAGAAGCTGGTAGAGAAGTATCCGGTGACCTTTGTGATGTCCCTGACTGCCCCTCTGGTCCAACCATCTGTCCCTGCTCATTTGCACCCCAGCCCAAGTCACAGGGTCGCGGCCATCCCTCTAAACCAGCCATGCACGCCACACATGGCTGCTGTGCCAGGCCCGCGCCACCCTCCCAGCCCAAGATGGATTCTGATTACAGAGGTCCACAAAACCTGTCATCTCCTTAACATGTATCACAAGTAGTTAAGAATACGGTGATCATCAGAAAAAAAAATTATACTAAGGAGAAAAATTAATACCCAGGTAACAGTTACAGCAGGTCAAAAGATGCAGAGCTGACTCATCCAGAAGTCATTGATTTATTCATTTTAACTCCAAGGACATCAATCTTCCATCATTGTTCCTTTTCCTTGTCTCCTGACATAACCACTGTTATTAGCTCCCTTTACACTGAGAATACCAAGGAAAACAGCAGAAGTGAAGTGTGGGGTGTTGGTGTACACACACACACACACATACATCAAAAAGGACTAAGTAAGTTCACTTTAGAAATTGACTGGAAACCAGTCTGAGGGCCAATCATCTAGATGCATTAAGTCAATATCGTCACCCTTTCGGGGCCTATACTTTTCCGTTCCTTTCTTATCTATACAGTAAAATCTCTGACTACAGCTCTGGCTACTGCCTCACCTGAATGAATTCAGCATGGCTGCCAGCAACTGAATCTTCTTGCCCACAATGCCAGAAATCTGTATGTTCTTTAAAGCCATTGGCTTTTTCTAATACCATTTACCTTTTTTATTTCAATGTTCTCATCACTTTTTAGCTTCTCCTTTCAGTTAGCTAAGAAGCTCACTAGTCCAGTGTGTAAATACTTGGCTATGCACCAAAAGGCTGGCAGTTAAAGTCCACCAGCCACTCAGCAGGCTAAAGATGTGTCGTTTCCTGTTGTGAAAATCTGTTGTTGTGTACTGTCTAATCAGAACTGACCCTCCAGAGGTTTTCAGAGGCAGTAAATTGCATCGGAGAGATGGTCCATCCTTTTCCTGCAGAGCAGGTGGTAGATCTGAACAGTGTGCTGTTGGGTGGGCAGTGTAGCTCCTGACCTCTACCCTCAGAAACCTGACTGGGTGGCGGTATGATTAGAATCAGCCTGAAGGAAGTGATTTTGGTTTAGTTCAGTTAGCAATTCACATGTTATTGAAGAAAAACGATCTCACCCTAGATTTTCATTAAGGGAGTTGTGGTGGCCTAATAGTAAGGAGCTGTGCTACTAACCTGAAGGCCTTTGGTTCTAATCCACCAGCTGTTCTGCAATAGAATGGGCAATCTCCTCCCATCCTACTTCCTCCTATGGACTACACCCATAGAATTTCGTATTTGGTTGAATCTTGTTACCTACATATATATGTTTATGCAGAACCTCAGAACATGACCATAATGAAAATATTGTCTGTACAGATCTAGTTAGTGAAGATGAGATCATGCTGGATGAGGGCTGAACAGAAGGGAGAGGGGCTCCAAGTAAAGGCACATAGACAAAGAGAAGATGGCACGTGACAAAAGACCAGAAATGGGGGACACAGACACAGTCAAGGAATACCAGTGTTGCCAGCAGCTGCCAGGGCTAGGAGACGAGGCGCAGACCATCCTCAGAGCTTCCAGACACAGGGCAGCCTGCTGAACCCAGGATCCAGGGCAGTAGTGTTTCCTGGCTTCACGTGTACTTGGGGAGGAGAGGGGCTTGTTTAAAAAGACTCCCACAAACAGGACTTCTGAAGAGGCAAAAGGTTGCCACCCCTGGGACCCGCTGGCCTCAGCCCATGCCAAGGGAAGCTATGGGCACGTAGCTCCTTGAGCATGAGGACGCTCAGTGACCGCCAGGGAGCCTATGCATTCCAAAAGATAACCAGCCCAACTTCACTGCACCCAGGGGACAGAAATACCAGATTACAGCTGTGACAGCCAAGGAACAAGCCTATGTCTCCCCATTTCACTGCGCTCCCCCTCATTCCCTCCATCTCACTCATACACACACGTAGACATGGGAGGGTGGAGGACTCCTAAGGATGTAATGCTGAGCAGCATGAGAGAAGCTAGACAAAGCATGCAAGTCTCCTCCCGCCACTGGCCAAGACTGCGGGCTGAGGTGGGGAAGGGAGATGGCCTTGGGCCCTGTCTGCCATGTCACAAGAGGGACAGGAAGGAGACTCAGCAGGGTGACTTATTAGGTGCAAGAGGAATAAACTCTCTTCCTGTTTATCCCCCAGTGTCTCCAGCCCAGGAAATGAAGCAATTCCAAGTGTTTTCCATCTGTCTGTCTGCCTGCCTGTGGACTTAGTCCTGGTTTTGAAAGGAGGCTGCTGCAGGCCAGCCTGTGAAGGGAAGCCCAGGCTGTGGCTCCTTGGTTACGGCCCAGTGAGGTACAGGCCTGGGATGGCCTCAGGCCCACCTGCCATGAGTAGCTGCTCAAGCTGGGCTTTGTACACAACGGTGAGGACAAGGAATGGGGGTTATGGGGGACAGTGGCAGCTCAGGGTAGATGTCTGCTTTCCACATGCTCATCTCTAGCTAGTGCACCTCATGTGCAGCCTCTACCTGTCTGCCAGCAGAGACCTGGGTGCTGCTGAACAGGTTTCAACAGTTTACAGACTAAGACAGACTAGGAAGAAAGGCCTGGCAATATATTTCCAAAAATAAGAAAATGGTCTTTGCGTGGCTGGGATCACCATGAATTGTGGGTCGAATGCAAGGCAGTTCACAACGACAGCATTACCACCAAACATTTCAGGGACAGTACAAGAATTCAGCGAGGTAATGCCTTCAAAGTGCTCAACGTGCAACTCGGCACAAGACACATAAGCTATTATTACATTTTATTAAAAATGTTCCCCAGTGTCCACAACTTGGAGATGATAATGAACATCATGAAATTTCAAGCCTGCGCTCACTGAATGATCTTTTGTCTTACTCCGATTCCACTGTGCTCAAATGATAATACATGTGCTATTTCTGTCCACAGGGAATGATCTAGAAGTTTCTATTTAAAAAGGCATATCTGTATGACCCCAATTTTATTCGAGTTACAAAGAAAATATGCAGTTTCAGACTTCAAAGCAAATGACTGTGTGTGTGCAAACAGGCTAGAGTGAATAACAAAGCCATTATTTAAGCTGAAATCAAACCTAAAACTGGGAAGAGAAACAGGAGGTCAAAGCTCAACTCATGATGGATTCTTTTATATCATTCTCTAAGGTCATGAAGAAATATTGCTCATGTGCTTCACATTACTTTGCAATTAAAGGCACTGGAAAAACAGGTACACACCACCATTTCTAAAAGCATCTCTTAACACTCCACTCACCATTAGGAGTCTACTCTCCCTCGTATGTCTGGCCAGGGGTTCTGTACGAGTGAGAGAGAATAAGTGGGGTACACTGTGAAATGGGAGATAAAGGTTTGTCCCTTGGCCGTCACAGTCACAGTCACAATCTGGTATTTCTGTCCCCTGGGTGGTGAGCACTTTTGAAATGCCTTCCACTGATTTAAGACAACTAAGATGGAACAGGGTCAAAAGAAAATCCCTTCTCTGGCTCAGCATTCTCCAATGGCATGAGGTAAAGGATGCATTACCATGAGAGGGCCCTGACCTGGGGCCACACAGACAGCCTTCTACCTGGATTATAGGCACCCTCCACTGCACCTGGCCCAACGCTCAAACATCATGTGCAACTGAAGGTATCCTGGGATAAAAACCACCACAAGTGCGTAAGGGGCAGGGCTGCTGAATTCTTAATGAAAATCCCATAGACTGCATGCATGCCTTCCAACGTGCCACCAGTTTTGTGCTCTCCTGGAGACAGCTTCTTCAGTTTTATGGTTAGCTGTGAAGATATGCAAGCTAAATGAACCTAGAACTCAAACGGCCACTGCCTCCTATTAACAGACAAGCCTTCCATAGGCACAGGATACAATTTGTTCATGAATGTGAATCTGGGGCCAGCGGTCCCCACACACAAGGCAGATCGGGGAATGGGGAGTGGCAGCAGCAGAAACGACCTGGAGGTTATTCATTCAGCAACAATCTGAGGAGTGTGCTGAGTGTGCACGCACACACACAACCTCATCAATCTCAGTCACCCTGTTACGAAGGCAGTTCTGATCCCCTTCAACTGGGAAGTGCAGTGACATGGGAGATGGGAACCAGGATTAACGGCTGGCCCATGCCACCCTGACATGGAACATATGGTCCACAGGGTTCAGAGAACCAAAGCTGCTCACTGGAGCTGAGTAGGCCTGAGCTATACAGTGATTTCAGCACACACCATCAGAAAGGTCACCACACTGCCTGAGCATTTCCAAACACATTGTTCATTTCTAGTGGACAGTCTCGGGTGAAAGGAAACAGAATTATTCTGAAAATAAATGCTAAAGCATATGTTATAATAAAATTGTTTAATATCAAAACTTTAAAAGAGCATGAGGTAAAGCACTATGTTTTAGAAGAGAATCTAGTCTGTTTTTAAAAAAAATGCTCACTGATGATCACACGGTTATTAAATATGTGTGATTTTCTTCAGAAATATTCTAATGAGTTTCCCATGCTTAAAATTCAATCCTGTCAATATCTCTAAAACAAAGGTTATTATGCCCACTTTCTAAATGGGGGGGGGGGGAGCCAACCAATCAACCAGACAACCAACCACAAAAAACCCCTCTGAGTTCAGGTAAACTAAGAAACTTATCTAAGATGTTCAGCTACTTGTAATGCAGACTCTACAGAAGTCATGTGTTTATGCCATGGCTGGCCCACTTCAACATATCAATCACACTGAGGTTCGGAGTCTCAAACAGTTATGTGGGAACCATTTAAGGTATCTGAAAATACATTTAAATGGAAAGCTCTGGAGGGGCAGTCCACAGACAGTTGTGATCAGTCAAAGGTGTCACCAGAATCCACTAGCAGCTCTGTGAGAGAAAGATGGTCAATTTCTAGGCTCCACTGGAAGGCTGGAGGGTCAGCAATGACTTGGTTCCAGCTGGATGGCAATGAAGTAGTTATATATCGTGATTCAAATACCCACATTAATTACCTTTTCGTTCCTTACTCTTATTGTACTCAGTGGGCTCAGGTGTGTTGGGGATGGGAAGGACAGTACAGGATAGGACAGCATGGGTTACACTTGACTAAATGGCACCTAATGACAACAAGCTACACAAATCTGCTGGTGGTGACAGTATTACTCATTGTGACCCCAGACACTGCACCAGAACTTCCTTATAGGGTCCTGAGCCTGGAAAACTTTATGACACACCAGATTGTCTCTTCTCTCTCTTGGAGAGAGAATGGTTGGCTTGACCTTTTTGGTTAGCAGCTAATTCACTGAGTCACCAGGCGATGGATTTTTGCCCCAAAAAGGAAGCTATTCAGTTTTTGTCAACTCTGCACCCCCACCCCACCAACATGCTGCTCCAATTATGTGGGTGTTACTCACAGGGGGGTACTATATATGTACAAAATGCACTATTCTTTTATCTACTAACTGTTTAATACCTTCTTCCCTCAAGGTGGAAGAAGAAATAAAATTAAACTCTGCTAAATCAAATAACCAGGCTGCTACTTGTTTACAGCTTACATGATCAAATTTTTCTCTCATTGCTGTTGATTTGGTTCTAACTCAATCCATGGCTGAAAATCACATGAAAGGAGCGAGCGTGTTCCCTTTCTTCCTCTGAATGGCTGGTGGGTTCGAACCACCGTTGGGTTTGGAGCTTGAGCATTGTAAGGTTTTGTTAGTTTTTTTCATTTTCTTTCTTTACCCCAGTGATTGCAAACCTTCCAAATTTGGCTGAGCTTCAATGGAAAGAACGAGATATTAAAAAGAACATTAAGCAACATAAGCCTAGTTTCATTCTGTGTGTCTAGACTAAGCATTTGATGCGTAGGGATCACAGGTTTTTAATTACTATTTTATCAAAGCCCCATGCTTGCTGCTGAGGCAACTGTAACTTACTGACTGCTTCACAAGAATATAGTAGTTGAGTTCTGGGGATTCAGATCTCAGCTCTTTGACTTCTCAGCCAAGTACCTTAACTGTTTATATCACCAAGGGCCTCACAGCTGTTGTTGTTGTGTGCCATCAAGTTGGAAATGACCTGTCACTGACCTCCAGCATGTTTTCAGAGGCTATAAAGCACATGGGAGGAAAAAGCCTACCTTTCTCCCATTGGGCAGCTGGTAAATCAAATTGTGTGCTTTTGGGATTGCAGTGCAGGTTCTTAAAACTGGGCCAGAGATACAGGCAGGGCTGGCCCTCACAAACATTCACTGAACTGAATGAAATGCTAACTGCACACAGTCTACCCTTCTATACTGCACAGACTCAGTGAAGGTGTCCGCTGAAATTGTGGGAAGGTAGGAGCACATGCTACAGATCAGAAACAGTTCTTCACTCTCCTTTTCAGATGGGGCAGCACAGGGCTACCTACCATGCATGGGTGCACAGGCACTGCCAATTTACAAATGAACATGGACCTGTACTTAAAACACACACATGGTACAAAGAGAAATCGAGCAAAGCAGGGTTCTAAGGAAAAGGCTGCAGGATTATTTGGAAAAAGGGGCCTAATATTGTTGATCTCAATTGCGAAGGAACACACAGAACCATTTTCCATCTCTGGATGGGCTCTTAGTAAAGAGGTTATTACAACAACTAGGTTTTGATGTCAAGTGTACTTGGCAAAGATAAACAGAAGGGCTGTTTATTTTCCTCCTTCTCCCCAAGTCTAAGGATTCAGAATGAACTGTGAGATAAGTAATAATCTTCAAAATAAGACATGCAAGACAGATACCTATTTTTGCAGCACATATTTTCATCTTTCAGCACTTAGCAAATCTTAAATAAATCAGTTGAAACCTAGAATAGTACAAGTACATAATTTGCATTTGGAATACTGTTTTTTGGTTCAAGTGACAAGAAGCTAGCTGAATAATGACTCATAATTTCATTCTACCTTACCCAGGACTGTTCTAGCTTGACCTCTTGGGGACAGAACAGCAGGCAGAGGCTGGTGGATGAATGCCTAGGCACTGGCAGAATGTGGAAGGAAAGGGCTGAGAGGAGGAATATGTGGTCTGGATTAGTCTCCTAGAATTGCTGTAATAAGAAATACCACAACCGAGTGGCTTTAGCAAACAATTTTCTCCAGTTCAAGAGGCTAGAAGTCCAAATTAAAGGCAGGAGCTCTTCAGGAGGGTGTGTCAGCTCTTGAGGAAAATCCTTATGGCAGCTCCTCTAGCTTCTGAGCACCTCAGTTCATTG
The DNA here is from genome assembly GCF_000299155.1 of Elephantulus edwardii. Taxonomy (NCBI): domain Eukaryota; kingdom Metazoa; phylum Chordata; class Mammalia; order Macroscelidea; family Macroscelididae; genus Elephantulus; species Elephantulus edwardii. The sequence goes on along the minus strand of NW_006400182.1, from coordinate 962,992 downwards.
GCAGTTCCCATGTTTGCTCATTTCTTTGTCTTTAAAATACAAAAATTCGTTAGGTTTAAGATGACCCTACATGGGTATCTGTGCTAAAGAGCAAAGATCTCAGTGTAAAGACTAAGGTGTACCTGATCCAAGCCAAGACATTTTCAGTTGCTTCCTATGCATTTCAAAGTTGAACAATGAACCAGAAGGAGAGGAAGAATCCATGCCTTTGAGTTGTGGTGCTGGACTGCCCAAAGATCAAACTAGTTCGTTCTGTAGAAAGTGCAACCAGGGTGCTTCTTAGAGGCAAAGATGATGAAATGTCTCACACACTTTGGGCATACTGGGAGGAGGGGATACTCCTTGGATATGGGTATCATGCTAGTAAAGGTAGAGGACCCTTAACAAGATGGACTGACATAATGACTGCCACACTTACACACATCAGAGATTATTATGACGGTTTAGGATGGGACAAGATTCTAATTTGTTCCTCACAGGGCTGTTAGGAGTAGTGGTCAACAGGCTGACCTGCGACAACCACTACATGGCAAATAAAACAGTTTCCAAAAGGGATTACATACATAGGTTTAATCAAGTTAAGCCCACTCCTGGGGAGTCAATTCTGACTTGTGGTGACTGTCCTTTGGGACAGCAGGAAGCTTTGAACTGTCAACCTTTCTATTAGCAGCCCAACACATTATGCCACCAGGGTTCTTTTTAACATAATACAAAACACTTTATTCCCAAATGGATTTATATGCCCAGGTATAGGGAGCTAGGATTCCAAGAAATCTTTGGGACAAAATGAAATCCCCTTTTGTGGGGGCTCTCACCAGGCAGGAGGCCACTTAGGGATGAGTCTCTGACCCAACATGAAAGAATAAATAATCTAAAATGTAATGTGGTGGCCTTGTGGTTAAGGGACTTGTCCTGCCAACCCAAAGGCAGGTGGTTCAAATCCACCAGCTGCTTCCCAAGAGAAAGGTGGGCAATCTTCCAGGCAATTTACAGCCTCTGAAAACCTACTGGTGGGTCAGCTATGGGTTAATTGACACAACAGCAATGAGTTGTTGTTGTTGACTATAATGTACCAAAAAAGAAGAAGAAACACACAAATCAACAGCTAGAGTTCATTTAGCAGTTTCTCTAAAGTTTATGATAATCTCAAACTCACATTAGAAGTAATGTGCCACACACAGTTCAAATCCAACAGCTGCTATATGGGATCAAGAAATCTGCTCTGGTGCGATTTATTGCCCCTGAAAGCCCACTGAAGGGTAAGCTATGAGTCAGTTCCAACACGATGGTATATAACAAACATTTTTTAACATTATTCCTTGACTCTGTCACATAAAAATAATCTTGTTGTTATGCCAAGTTGCTTGCGACTCATAGCGACCCTATGCACAAGAGCTCTGAACCCTGCCCTGTCCTGAGCCAGTTTCACTGACTTGGACACACCTACGCCCATCACCCCAGTTACTGTATCAATCCATCTCATCTGGAGTCTTCCTCTCCTGTGCTGTCCCTCCCTCCATCCTTCCAAGCAAAATGTCCTTATCTAAGGACTTGTCCCTCCTGGCCATGTACTTAAAGTATGTAAGACAGAGCTTCAAATCCCTAGCCTCCAAGGAGAAACTTGATTTCATCTTTTCCAAAACAGAGCTATTTGTTTTCTTGGCAGTTCATGGTTTGTTCGAGACTCTTCTCCAGCACTACAATTTGAAGGTATCGATTCTTCTGTCATCCTAGTCACTGTTCTGATGCATAGCAAGTAATTGTGAAGATCATGGACTGGATAAGGTGCACCTTAGTCTATAGACTGATACTGTTGCTTCTCAGTACTCTGGAGAGGTCCCTAAAAACAGATTTTCTCAGAGCAATTAAAATTTTAACTTCTTGACTGCTGGTGCCAGGAGTGTTGACTGTGGAGCCAAGCAAGCTCTAATAGTTAACAATCTCAAACTTGTCTCTATCTATCATGGTGCTGCCAATTGGCAGAGTGGTGGGAATCTTTGTCTTCTTGATGTTGAGCTTCAATACATACTGAAGACTACAGTGCTTGACCTGCAGCAAGTGCTTTAGGTCCACCTCAATTTCAGCAAGCAAGCTTTTGTCATCTGCATGATGCAAGTTGCTGATGAGTCTTCCTCCAATCCTGATGCCACATTCCTCCTCATAAAGCCCTACCTCCCCAATGATCTGTTCTGCATATAGACTGAAAGATGTGGAGACAGGATGCATCCCTGACACACTGCTTTCCTAATTTTGAACCATGCAGCATTTCCCTGCTCTGTTCTGAGGACTGTCTCCTGGTCCAAGTAGAGGTTTCCCACAAGCACAATCAAGTGTTCTGCGATTGCCATTTTCCTCAAGGTCAGCCACAATTTGTTATGATCCACACAGGCAATTGCCTTTGCACAGGCAATGAAACACAGATAGACATTCCTCTGGTACTTTCTGCTTTCTGCCAAGATCCAGCTGGTGATAATGTCTCTAGTTCCACGGCCTCTTTTAAACCCAGCTAGTACTTGTAGTAGTTTTCTGTCAATGTACTGCTCCAGTTGTTTCTCGATAATCTCCAGTGGGACTTTGCTTGTGTGTGATACTAGTGATATTGTCTGATAATTTCCACACACTGTTGGGTCACCTTTTTTTTGGAGTGAGGACAAAGATGGATCTCTTCCAGTCAGTTGGCCAGGTAAATGCCCTCCAGATTTTTTGGCTCAACCTGATGAGCACATCCAGGATTTTAACTGACTCTATTTTGAGCAATTTTTGGTTTCCCATGCTTACTTACTAAAGAAAAATGACTCACCCCAAGTGAAAACAAAAAAAAACAAACCAAAAACTGGCTCCTGGAAATAATGTTTTGCTAAGTAGGCTTTTCCTCCCCCCCAAAAGTAAAAGTTTCTGTTTTGCTTTAACCAGATGAGTAATTTTGCTTATGGCAAAGATACTGTTTGTTTAGAGCTTCATTATCCTCAAGCTTTTGATTCTTGCTATGCTCACCTTAAGACGGGAAATATAGGAGCAATTATTTTACTGGATACTTTTTACCTGACACCCCTCATGCTGAGTGGGGACCCCTGCTGAGCAGGAAGCATGAGTCCCATTATGCATGTGGAGAGCATGAGGCTCCAGAGGTTGAAGTGATCTGCTTGAATCTATTTGGGAGAAGGAGCTACTTGTTAACCCCAGGTAAGTCTATGGGCAAAGCCTGCCTTGGTCCTGCTCTGAATGGTTACAGGGACATTGTGGATGTGAGGAGAGATGAGAAGGGGGGCTGGCCTAGGAGTAGCAGCAAAGGAAAACCACCCATCACTGCCCCATGCCACAAGTGGCTTCTACCCATGACCCCCTTTCTGCCACAGACATGGTCTGTGAGACCCTATAGCTGGTAGTGTTTAGGAGGCCACAGATAAACAGCTAAATGAAGTGAGAGGATGTTTTGTCTGAAAACTGAGAGAAGAGAAAGGTGCAAATAATAAACAGCCCAGTGTATCCAAATGTGGCTTCTTTGATGAGATTTTCTAAGGAACTTTCAGAATGTTGCCAACACATCACTAATGAAAAGAAAACAAAATCAAAACTCACTGCTGTGGAGTCAGAACTGACTAATACCTGACCCTCTGAGGCAATAAATCCCAAGGGAGGAGACTGTCCATCTTTCTCCTATAGCCGGTGACTCTTAATAGGCCAGAGAGGTGCCACCTTCCAGAAGGCAGCACAACTCCCTACAGATCCCCAGGGCTCCCACAAAGAGAAAGAATTACTCTAACATCTTGCTAAAGAAATCAGGATATCCTCTAAGTCACAAAAAAAGTAGTAGTGGATTAAGTGAAAAAGAAAAATTGGAATATACCCTGAGAAAATTAGAACTGAGGTACAAACAGAGACTTGTACACCAATGTTCACAGCAGTATTATTCCCCATTGCAGCAACATTGAAACAGCCCAAATGTCCAACCACATCTATATGGACTGAGAAATTATGGTACAGTCACACAATGGAATACTATGCAGCAGGCAGAAACAATGATTTTGAAAATTACTATCTAACTTAGGAGGAACTGGAGAGCATTATGCTAAGTGAATTAACTCAGTCCCATAAGGACAAATACCATTATAGGACCATTATTGTAGAAATAGAAAGGTAACTAGTAAAATATGTATAAGGATCTAAGGTGGGGAGGATGGTAATCATAGGATTATATAATTTGGTGGGTGGAGGGAGAGGTGGGTAAAGGATATGAGAAAGATCCAGTGTGAAAAACAATGTATACAAACTTTGTAAGTAAACCAGCATAAAATAAATTTATTTAAAAAAGAAAAATTAGACTCCATTGTGATGAAACTCCCATCTTTTAGCGAAGAAAGCCCAACAAGAGCAGAATCCCATGACACTCCCACCTTCAGGCCTACTGAAGCAGGAGACATGCATTTAAGGTGGTAAGAAGCTTGCTGTAATCCCAAAGGCACGCCGTATGTACCCACTGCTCTAGTGGTGAAAGCTGAGCAGTATCTACCCACTGCTCTAGTGGTGAAAGCTGAGCAGTCTCCTCCCCTATGTCTATGTTTACTGCCTCTAAAACCTTGCTAGAAGGTGAGCCATCCACCCTGACTCTTGGTACTTAATTACTATGGACAGAAAAATGAAGGGAAGCACAGCGGTGTTCATCCAGTAGATAGTCACTGAGCATCCACCATGCACCAGGACTGGCCTTGAGTTCAGCAGTGACTTAGTATAAAGCAGCCATGTATGAACCGGGCAGAAATGGCTTTTGCGCTTGAGCTGATTCGGAAATCCTAGGCCAAAGGAAATAGCCAATATGCAGAAACTTCCAAGCTGTTCTGAGTTTAACCCCTCTTGCTAGCTAATTTCCTTTATTATGCACATATAGCATTAACATCTTAAAAACAAGGCAGACCTGGACCAAATGGCTTCACTGGTTTTCTTTTTTGTTAACACCTATTGTGCATTTCCCTTTTCTGTGTTAGGAGAATATTCTGAATATTCCGGTCTCTGATAATATGGAAGTTGCTAGTTGTTATCTAAGACATCAGGAAACCCAATGTATGAGTACCCCCTTTTTACACCTTGATCTAAATGGACCTTTGATAGTGTAACTTCTATGAATCTTCCTGTAAACTGCAGGCTTTGGGAGTTTTGGGATGAGCTGGCGTAATGCCCCATAGTCTTTGTCTATAGCCACCTTTTCCCTTTCCCAAGGCATGTTTTATTATACCCTTCCTTGACGTTTAGTAACTGGTGTTTGCTGGGTTTTCCCCCAACAATAGTGAACAAAATGGATTATAGATGTGTGATGTGTACATTTGGTGACAGATTTAACAGTAAATAAGGTAACTACTATACAGTGTGATCATGGCTGTTAGCTGCTGTCATTTTGGTGACCACAGCCACATGGAACCTGATTCGACTGTGCTCTTTGCTAACACCAAGAGCCTTGTAACCAGACCCTAAGACCCGCACGGTCATAGCCCACCTTAGCCTGGAAGCTCTGCTGACATCCGTTCCCGTCACAGCCGGGCAGAAACCTCCAATGTTAGGTGGGGTGTGGCTGCAGGCAGGTGCACTGGCCAGGAATCAAACCCAGGGCTCTAGCATAAAGAGCAAAAGAATTCTATCACGGAACCACCAACATCCTCAACATGATTGTTACAGGCACCAAAAAGAAAAATGAAGCCAGAACCCAACAAAGAGGACAGTATAGTAACAGTGGAATTGAGAGAAAACAGGAAGGAAAAGAGGCAGAGAGTAGAGATGACTTGTCTCAGAGGTGCTGAGCTGAGGTGACAGCCTTGGAGAAAGTGGGCAAAAGAAGAGGTTTTACAGGATGCTAGAAATGATAGTGTGTTTGCACAATGAAGAAAGAACCATAGAAAGAACTAGGTGTATGGTGCAGGACAAAGACGTCAGTCACCCTTACTGCACTGAGGCACAACCTTTACAGGACTGTAACAGGCTGACAGGTGGCAGGCCTTTCGCATCAGAGAAGACTTCCAGAAATAATAACAGCTCTATAGGGACAGCAAGGGACAGTGGTGCCAGAATAGGCCCATGTGTACACTCTACCTTGGCCTCACTGGGCTGTGCAGGTGACAGCTGGTGAGAACAGAAGATACAGGGGAAAATGAATGCTTATGTGGGGAGCTGTCAATCAGGCCACTATCTTCCAGCACAGACTACAGAAAAACAGACCTCGGGGCAAACCCTAACTGAAGTGGGAAACTGCAGTGCTAGAAGTCTCCTTCTGCCAAAAGCAAGACTTCTGATAACTGATAATTTTATCTTTGACAAGTCAGAAGAAGAATGCAGTGCCTCTGTTAATTTAAAATTTACCACCAAGGGGAGGTGTGGAAAAGGTGGGCAAGATCAAACTCCGGGGAAAAACACACTAGGGATTTTGGAGTGTGCAGTAGACACAATGAGAATCCACTCAACAGTTACTAGCATCAACCACAGGCAGGTCCACAGTCACTGGTGAGTGACTCAGAGAAGATTCCACAGCGCCCCTGGTGAGGTGAGGTCATACTAATTCACCACCACTGCAGTGATAATGCTAAGGGAAGGCACCCTGGAAACAGAGCCGATGGAGAGCTGAAAGGCACAGAAAGTAGGCTGGAAAAGAAGTCCATGTGGACTGATGGAAGACGTCCACAGGTGCCAGTGAGGGCTGGTGCAGGGCCAGCCCAGGGCTTCTGGAGGCAGACCTTACAAGCGCCCATGCAGCTCCACTAGTTAGCACTCTGTGCCCTGGGCAACCTTCAGGGAACTCCTCTGTAATATAGGGCTGATCCCACGACCTATCTTAGCACAGGGGGCAATCCCATAAACCAGTGTTTCTTTCATGAGCTGGAGGAAGTCTCATTCGATAGCCATTACAGACTCAGATGCAGATCTACTTAAGGATAGGCTTTTTAACAACTGAAACTGTCTAAAATTAATTGCTTGGCAAAGAAGGGAGCATTTTATCCCCAGGAGTATTCATGCTGGAATGCTGGCTCATCCTCTGCCCAATAACACTTAGAGGCAATTCCTGTTAATGAATGGGAGGGTGGGGAAGAGGAATGCAAAGTTTCTTTGCATTTCTTTGAAAGTTTCCTTATTACCTAGAATTCATTTCCTCTTTTCAAAACAAGAACAAAAAGGCACCTAAAGACAGAGGACAGAAGAAGAAAAAGTTTGAAGATAAAATGTAATAATTAAATTAAAAGAATAACTGCAAAAGAATAAAGAGGAGAACCATGGTGGTACTACAGTTGAACATTTAGCTGCTAACTGAAAGGTCAGTGGTTTGAACACATGAGCCTCTCCCTGTTCAGACAATAGCTTCTTGGATCTATGTATAGAAGGAATACTACATGGTTTAAAATCAGGGAAGACTTGCATAAGGGCTGTGTCCTTTCTCCATATCTATATTCACTCTGTATGCTGAGCAAATCATTTGAGAAGCTGGACTTTAAGAAAAAGAATATAGCATTAAGATTAGAGGAAGTCTCAACAACAACCTATGTCGTGTACATAACACAGCTATGCTTACAGAAAGTAATGAGGATTTAGCTCATAGCTGTTTTTATGGGTTATATCATAACATCAATTTTTATTTTCTTTTTTCTTTTGAAAAATCCTCATCATTGAACCAATAGGCAACACCATGATGCTGTTGGGTGCTGCTGTGTCTATTATGACTCATGGTGACCCTAGGAACAACAGATTTGAATTCTGTCCTGTCTTGTGCCATCCTCTATCTTTGACATATACTTGATCCCACTACTGCAGTCACGGTGCCAATCCATCTTATTGAGGGTCTTCCTAGTATAATGTACTTTTCCAAGAAACAGCCCCTCCTAATGAAATGCCCAAAGTATGTGGGAAGAAGCTTCACCACCTTTGCATGCTGGCTGCACTTCCTCCAAGTCATATTTGTTCTTTTGGCAGTCCTTGGAATATTCA